>NW_019384622.1:507592-579317 GCF_000671375.1 Centruroides sculpturatus | reverse complement strand
TTTTTTTTCGTAATCATTAAAACTCCCAATGAAACGCTTTATTTTACTTTCATCTTATAATGTAGGAGAACATAAGTTAATTGAGCCTAATGTGTCTGTATGGGTGAGATTGGCCCTACACTTTTAGTTACTTACTAGAAAATAAATTAAATTATTCAAATTTATGATATTCCTGTATGATCTTTTTTATTCATATAAAATTCTATTTTACTATCTCATCCCAGAATTTCCCGGGATCCCAGGAAAAGAAATTATTTTTCCCGTAATCCCGCTGGAGGCAAATTTTTCGGGAAATGAGAAACTCTAGTAACAACAAATATACCATATTTACTCGCATATAAGACAAGGTTTTATCCATTTTTCACTGCTTCAAAAACCTAGGTCATCCTATACGCACGAGTGAAGGATTATTTGCATTTTTGTAAAATTTTTGTAAACTATGTATTTGCATATTTTACCATATTCTCACCTTCTGGTGTTTAAAAACAAAAGTATTTTATCTGGATCGTTTGAATTGTTCTTGTGTAAAGGAATAAAGATGAATAGCAATAGGAAAAGCAAAGCTTTTGAATTGAATTCCAAAATTACACGGGAACCCAATGTAAGTTTTAATCCATTCCCACATGAAAACAGATGATTATTTGGAAATTGGAAGAAACTCATAAGTGTAATTGACAAAGAGTGAATTCGACTGTTAAGAATTGGCAAAAAAGGTTCCTGATCGTCCAGCTTTACATGAACAAATTATGTGTTTACTAGTGTTTACTACGCCACAATTATAAAACAGGACATGGTTTCAAAAAACAAATGAACAAATTATGTTGTCGATTTTACAAGATTTTTCCTTGAAGTTTAAAATGCCAGTAATTTTTACAGGACAATGTGTGCATTTATGTGCATTTGATATTTTATTTGTCATTAAATGAAATAAAATTAGAATTGTATTAATAAATCTAATTTTCTTTATTTTGATCATTAAAGTCACATCATCTCCTATATGCAAGATTGTCTTATATTCAAGTAAATACAGTATATATCATGCTATGTAAAACAGATATTCTATTATTATAAGGAGTCAAAAATTGTGACATACTTATATGATAAAAGTTTATAAAAGTAAATATGATAAAAGTTTTGTACAAAGTGAAAAACTGGTTCTGGACTGTTTTTGTAAAATAAAAGAAATGATTTAACTTTTACTTATATTTGATTGCATTATTTGATGGAAATATTTTATATTTTTAATATAAGTTGAAGTCTGTTTATCTGAGATAATGTGTACAATGATATCTCAGAGAATCAAAAAGTTGAATAAAATAGATGACCATGACCATTTCAGATAAAAAATTATGAATGTAAAAGCTTTATAAAGATATATCAGTTTTAAGCCTTTTTTACATCTTAGTGAATATAATCATACACAGTACAAGAACAATGTTTTTTACATCATTTATTATAAGCTAATATGTACAAGTTTTAAGAATAAAAATGTCTGTTATTGTAGTTACATTTTAATACAATTATTTGTCTAAGACTGAAGTTAAATAATAAAAGATAACAGAAACAAATCATTGTGTAATACATGTTATCATTTATAAAGAATTATCTGCTTTAAAGTTAATAAGAAAAATCAATGTTAAATGCCGTATTCAAATCAAACAATTATTAAACAGTAGCAACACATATTTTTCAACAAATTGAATAAATTAATGTAATGTATTAAATTTTTATTACTTTTTAATATGTTAAAATCACCAACTCAAAATTATTTAAATTAATATTCATGCTTGAATGTAAAGGATACCAAGTTGCTACCAACTGCCTGAAAATTTGTTATATCCAAAAATCTTCACTGTTTTAAGATGTTCAAATCTTGTAGTTATACTTTATTTTTAATTTATGATAATCCAAAATTTTTTCCCTCTGTAATTTATATTTATTTTAATTTTTATTATGTTTATAATGTGATTTTGGTATTAACTATTTCAAACCTTGTAGTTTAAATCTTGTTTTGGAATACAGTAGAGCCTCGATTATCCGACCCCCGATTAACCGACACCTCGGTTAACCGACCATCTTAGTCAGCAAATTTCAAATGTCTGCTAGTGGTGTGGCGCTACAATATTTGGTTATGTCATGGCTACTTTAATATTATTTTTACGTGTTTTAGCTGGCAACACTCATTCGACCATGAAAGTGAGCCAGTATTTAAAAGAGGCTTAATTTTCTAATTTTTAACGATACAATAGTGACGATTATTATTTTAAAAAATTTTTGTTAGGCTTAACATCGATGAAAATTCAATGTGAAGTAGGTTAATAGCGATATACTAATATACTAATTACATGGGATATAATAATATACTATACTAATAACGGATTTTTTCATACTTTTTGGTTATCCGACTTTTCAATTATCCGACCAACCCCATTCCCCAATTGGGTCGGATAATCGAGGCTCTACTGTATTTCCATTTTTAAATTGGAGTTATTTCTGAAGATAATCTACAAATGACTGAAAATGTTTGAGTTATAATAATAATCTACCATTTGTCTAAAGTTGAGTTTTGAGTTGAATAATATTCCATGTTTTTTAATTTTCTGAATATTTTAAAAATGTATTAATTAATTAACATATATTCTGTTTGTTTATTCTGATGTTAGAACTGTATATTAAATAATTCAAGGATAGTTTGCAAGATATTTTATGTTTTTGTCTTCTAACAGTAGATTTGTTGATTTTTTTTCCTATTATTAAAATGATCTTAGTAAGTAAATTGTTTTGAGCTGCAATTTTCAAAAATTGTAGACCTATAAATTCACACTGGTGTCTGTCCTTCCTTAATCTCAAGAACGGTGTTAGATAGATGAAAGTCAAGATCAGATATGGAAAATTGAGGGCAGGAAGATGCAATTAACTACATACAAACTTCCAGTTTAGACCAGAAGTAATGTTATTTCAATTCAAACATATTCTCCTGAATGAAGTTAGATAGATGACCAGCATGACTCCATTGTTTACAGAAAAAGTATGTACAGGGGCAAGGGCACTACTAAAATTGAGAGCATTGTGATGTCACAATAAATATATTGCTCATTAAATGTTTATTTTTTAATTATAATTATCGACATAAGCTATTAAGAATTCTTCCAATAAACTGTTTAAAAATAACTTTATGCTAATAATAAAAATGTTAAAGTTTTTTTATAATTATTTTTATCATGCTAAATATTTGGATTTAAAAATCCATAGTACTCAACAGTGCCAGCCCGAGGCAAGTTTTAGGATGGAGCGAGATCCTATTATGGCACCCCCTTGGTTGCCCCTAATTTATACCCTTTAATTTTCTTTACCACTGAGGGGGCCCCCTAGGACTTAGCACCTGGAGCGGCTGCTCTGTTTGCCCTATGGTAGGGCCGGCACGAGGGCGCTCCGCCGACGCTTCCAATGATGCAGTGACCAAGACCTCCGGCAAACTAGGAAACTAGAGTTCCAGAGGGCCAATGCCGAATACAAGTACAAGATGAATAGTGCGAAACAAGCCTCGTGGCTCAAGTTCTATGAGGAGTTTAGTGCAGAGAATCCTTTCCACTTGCCCTACAAGCTGGTGGTGGGGAAGGCCAAGAGGGGTACAGTTTTGGGACCCATTAGGAAACCAGATGGGACCACAACCTCCAGTCAGGAGGAGACTGTGGTTACGTTGCTCCGCTCTCTCTTCTCGGGAGATGAGCAGCATAATGATACTGAGGAACAGAGGAGGCTTCGCCAGGATGCGGAGCTACCTGTTCCTGAGGCCGAGATGCCTGTGCCAGTGTCCGACTCTGAGGTGGCCCACACTATCGGCAACCTAAGGAAGAGAAAGGCACCTGGCCTTGATGGGATCATGGCCGAAATGGTACAGGTTCTTTTCCAGGTTCAGCCGGACCTGCTCCGTGTCATTTATCAGAAGTGTCTGCTCCTGGGTCACTTCCCAGTAGAGTGGAAGCGGGCGCGACTTGTGCTAATACATAAGAACGGGCGCCCGAAGGACGAACCAAAGTTGTACAGACCTATTAGCCTATTGCCAGTCCTGGGGAAAGTTTTAGACAGAATCCTCTCAGACCGGGTCTTTTTCCACCTTAAACGCAAAGGGCTTCTACACCCACAACAATATGGATTTCGCCCCGACACGTCGACCTGCAGAGCACTACATCGGGCGGTTGATCTGATTCGTCAGAACCGCCAGCAGGGCCTCCACACATCGCTCGTATCGATGGATGTCGTGGGGGCGTTCGACAACGTCTGGTGGCCCTCCATCGTGGGTGAGTTGCGGAGAGCGAACCTGCCCTCCACCCTTTTCTCTACTGTCAGGAGTTTCCTTTGCAAACGCGAAGTGATTTATATTACTCCAACGACCAGGTATGTTAGGAAGCTGGAGAGGGGATGTCCCCAGGGGTCATGCATAGGACCCCTCCTTTGGAACGTCCTTGCCGACACGGCGCTGAGACTTGTCATGCCAGACGATGTCCAGCTGCAGGCCTACGCGGATGACCTGTTAATAGTAGTTGCCGGCACCAATCGGCGTGAGATGGAGCGCCAAGGCAACGAAGCCATAGAACGGCTCGCTTGCTGGGGGCAGTCCCACAAACTGACCTTCAGCCCCGAAAAATCGGAGGCCCTGACGGTGGCCCGTACCGGTGTGTTGGCACGCCAGCCAATTTACCGAATAAGGGGAAACCCCATCAGACGGGTAAGTGAGCTAAAGTACCTAGGTGTCATCATTGACCAATCCCTTTGTTGGACGCCTCATCTCAGGTTCGTCCGAGACAAGATGAACCGAGCGATAGCGGGACTATCGCGACTGACCAGGCAAGAATATGGCATAGGCGGTGAAGCAATCCGGACCATCTATAAAATGGCCCTGGAGCGCATGATCTGCTATGCTTGCGGCATCTGGTGGAAGGAGTCTGCCAATGTGAAACAAAGTAGGACCCTACTTACTATTCAAAGGCCCGCCGCTCTACGGGTCACACGTGCCTACAGAACGGTATCCACTGACGCGGCCCTATCCCTGGCTGGGCTTCTTCCGCTGCCACTGGTAGTCAGCCAGAAGGCGGCGTTCTTTAGGATCGCGGTGGAGGGCATACAGGCAAAGCACTGCAACCAGATGTACCCAGCGATGAAACTCTCATGTCAGGCAGACATATGGAGTACCCACCCAAGCCTAAGGATGGGCATCGATTGGGATGTCGGTGAACTGACCCTAAGCGGTATTGAAATATATACCGATGGTTCCAAAGACGGCAGCCAAGTGGGCGCAGCTTACTGCGTTTACCATGACGGAGTCTTAGTGTACAGTTCGTCAGTCAGACTGAACGAGGAAGCAACCGTGTTTCAAGCCGAACTGGTAGCTCTTTCAAGGATGGAGTAGGATCCACTGGGATGCTCTCCCAGTGGATCCTACTCCATCCGGGTCCAGAGGCGGTCAAGGTATACTCAGACAGCCAGTCGTCACTTCAGGCGTTACGTGACGGGTACCACCAAGACCTATTGGTACATGAGATCAGAGGTAGGGTACTGAGGGCGAGGCACATGCGACAAGTTGACCTGAGATGGGTACGTGGCCACATCGGTATCCTGGGCAACGAATGTGCCGATCATTTGGCCAAGGCGGCGGCCAAGGGCCCATTTGTAACGGAGAAGGTAGAACCTCCGGCTAGTTACTTAAAAGGTACTCTACTGCATCGATCAATGACATACTGGCAAGAGCGCTGGAACCTCAGTACAGTAGGTAGGTCAACTTCGTGCCTGAAGTTGGCCTAACTCCGATCAGTTGTAATTGGAGACTGACCCAAATCCTTACGGGACACGGGAAGTTTCCCCGTTACATGGCCAGGTTTGGTTGAAGTAACGGTTGCTGCTCCTGTGGGTGCCCACGCGGCGACGTGAGGCACTACGTGCTTGAGTGCCCCCTGACGGAGAGCATCCGAAAAGGGGCCAGTAACATCGACTGGACACAGCCCGATGACCAAGTATTTAGATCGCTTGCAGCAAGTAAAGGAGACTTTGAAACTTTAAGGAATATGATGGATCTTATACTAGGTCGACTTGACCTTTAGTCCAGCCATACTGGACAGGGCCCCCTTACAGGGAAGGGAGGCCCCGCTGCCCATTCTTCGAGTGCCTCTCCATGGTAGAGCTCTCTTTAGTGCAGTTATACTGTACAAAAACGCATGTCAGTAAGAGGGCTACGCTCGAGTAGCGATGAAGGCAAGGACGGCAGGGAAGGCGATGAAGGTCGATGGTCCTAGGACTACTCTGACCCGAACCGGAGCCAGAGCCAGAGCCCAAGCACTTCTCTCGGGCTAGCTTTTGAGTCTAAGAGCCCGGTGCCCGCCGGGCGATGGACCGGCCGATGATTAAGACATCGTCTCCTAGTTTCTCTGTAGTGCCATTTGGCGGAGCAGGGACAATAACTTAGAGTTGATAAGATGAGGTAGGGCCGGCTCTGGTACTCAATGCTAAACTGTTTACCATGTAAAATTTTGAATGTTTTTATTTTAAAGTATAGTAAGACACTGCTTAACGCTGCCTTGATTAATGCTGATTCAATATAACACAGTCTGCTCAAAGCCTAAAAAAAGCTCAAAATTTACACTGATTCAAATTATTGCAGCATTTCATTGATTCACATATAATACGATTATTCCTAAACAGGAACCAATCAGCAAAAGGTGACAATTCATCATAATGCTGTACTTTCCTTAAATCTATGTTTGTTTGGTGCAATTTTGGAAAAAATATAACATCATGGATGCCATAGACAATATCAACTTCTCTCTTGACAAGAATTAATTGATAACTGCATGACAAAGTGTGGAAGAAGTTATGGCTGAAGGTATTCAAGAATTCTCAACAAGAAGAGCTCACCACTGTATCGTTAGGTTGGCCAAATTGTTGACGTAATCAATACAGCAGGACTAGGAGATGTAGACGAGCAGGATATTGAGGAGTTACTGCAGATTTCTGGTGACAGCCTTACCAACAATGACCTTCAAGAATAGGCAGAACAAGGAATTTGTGTATAACTGAAATATAGTGATTATGAAAATGAGGAACATGAAGAATTTCTCTACAGATTTCCTTAGCAAAAGTTTGGTAGCGATAGCCGAAATCATCGATCAAATTGTAGCAAATGATCCAGATTTTGAAAGGAGTGCAAAAGCAAAATGAGGCATTTTAAATGTGATCTCCTGCTACCAACATTTGCTTAGGAAAGAAAAAGAAAGTGAGAAATGAAACTACACAACTTTACCGCAAAAAACAAGAATTTCAGAAGAGCCAGGACTTTCATCACAAAAAATGAACTTTACATTTCTGTGTGCATACGTTTGTATGTTATTTAACATATTATTATGCAAATTAATATAAAAATAACTTAAAATTAAAGTAAAATATGTTTATTTTTGATTGTGTGTTCCTCTTTTCCTATTTACTGTGTTAAAATAACCTTATTATTTTCTGAACAATCTAAATTAGCATACTTGTATAGTACAACTTGTATAAACAAGGTTATACAAGTTGTACTTTGTACAACTTTACTTTAAAATAACCTTGTTTAATGCTGTTTTGTTTAGTGCTTTGTCGTGTAGAAATGTATCCCCTGCAGCAAGTGGGGTCTTACTGTATTATAATTATTATACCTTTCATAATACTAAAAATTGTTATCACAGATCCTTATGCCATAATCTTTTCATTGAAATTGGCCCATGAGATCATGGGCCAATTTCAATCTACAATGCTGATAGGATTGTAGGCATTCAGTCTAATTTGCTTTATGTGAATGTCTAGCATTTAGTATGAAAAAAGAAAAATCTACCGGTTGTTCCTTATTTATGAGGTAAAAATCAGTCAAATAAACCAAGTACCAAGATCTTATAAAGAATCAATTTCTTGATAAATGTGTTCATAATAAATCCTCGTCAATAACATATCATTTATTTACTACATTTATTAATCTGCAATGCTACATTTTCATTTCTTTGTGTGTGTGTGTGTGTGTCAATAAGTAAAGAAGCAAATTAAAAAATAATCAATTTCAAATGATACATTAATTAATCAATTTCACTCACCCAGTCAGCTTCTTTTTGGTAGCTGCAACTGTCCACATTCTATAAAAGACATTATCAAAATTCCAAAATCTCTTCCTAACGAACTAATCTTGGCTTATATTAATAATAAAACATGACATTAATTTTTAATTGTCACTACAGAATCAAAGACAAACATGCGGAATCGCCACCATGTATTTTTGATAAACATATTTACATGACGAGGCGCCCTCTTGAGGAAAATTCCGATTCTATAGAAATTTTTAAAATAAATAAAAATACAGTACTAATTATTTCTTAAAAACTTTAAACTTGAGTTTTAAATTAAATAATTGATTTAAAAATAAAAAATGTGATGCATCTAATTATGTTTTCAAAATTTTATTTTGAAGAATTTCTTCTTATAACTACATTTTATAGACGGCCAGATGGCCGAGCTGTTAAGGTGGCAGCCTACCGTCTGGAAGACCCGGAATCGGATATTCCAGCGGTCGAAAATCCCAGGAATTATTCAGAGTGGTTCTTTGAATAATTCCCTGTTCGGTCGCTCCATTGTGAGCTTGGCTGAACTCATAATTAGGTTGCTAAAAGAGACCCTCTTAGTGCCTACAGAGCGGAAAGAGTTAATTAAAAAAGACTGTGGCCACCCCCATTATGGGCCAGACCGAACTCACGCTGGACTCTAAATAAAAGGCCTGCTTAGTGTCCTCGGGACGGAGATTTGAAAATGGAAAAAATTAAAACGATACAATAATTAACTTCATAATGAAATTTACATTATCAAGTTTAAAGCAGTATAAATAATTTATATACATTAGAAATCTATAAAGTTTAATAAATATAAATTTTCAATTGTAATATAAAATTTATAAGAATAATCAATTATTGTTCTGAAATGAGAATGTACAGAATTATTCGGTTACGTGTTATTTACGAAGATATAGTAATATACACATAAATACGATAGCTGGTTAGTGGTAAACACATCAGCCTGCCCTTCTAAGAGATTTTTCTTTTTTATTCTTGCTTCTTGGGCACTAAAGCTTAATTCATACTGAGCGAATAGCGAAAGCGAATGTGAAAAGCGATTTTTATTGACCCTAAAACCAAAAGCGAAAAGCGATTGGAAAATTTTAAGCAGCGAATCATTTGCAAGCAAGTGAAAACGTTATCTCGAAAAACAAAATGGCCGCTTCCGATATTCTGTCGTTAACCACATTCGTTTATTTTTTGAAAAAGAAAAATAAGTAAAAAAGAAATCGATGCTGGGTGAGAGAAATATTAAAATCCGTAATTACAACATGTAATGTATGGCGTGATAAAGTTTCTGTAGACATCTTGAAAACAACAAGAACCACGTGACAACTAGCAGGAATACGATTGGTGCGAAATTTTTTTTGCTATCGAAAAAGCTCGACAGTTCCGAATTTCGAAGCGATTCGCGAAATGGTAAAATTCGCCGGAAACGACGTCATGTCTGACGTGTTATTCTTAGTCTCTCGTTCTTTGGGACATGGGAACGAATCCGATCAGGTCGAAAAAACACCCAAGAATTTTTTGGGGGTGGTCCGTGTCGGATATTTCGGCCCTGGCTGAACCCGCAATGGGTTTGATTAGAAGAATGCCTTGGTGTTTAGAGGATGGAGAGTTTTCTTCTTTCTGACCTTTTATTTAAGATTAGTATGAAGGAGTTTTTCATTTCGAAAATGGAAAGTGCGTTGTATTTACTCTGATTTTTATAATTTGATTTTATATTATTTCAGAAGCGTTTTTAACGCAATAATCAATTAAATTTACAAAATAAAAATTTTGAGAGAATAAATAAAATCCATTTTTCCCAAATAACATTACGATCAAGCAGTCCAATTTTTATTAATTCCAACTAAAATAATCCATAATATAATTAGAATATAAAGGTTAATATTAACGTCTACATTCTAATTTAGGTCGACATTAACCAAAAAGCCATCGAATGACCTTGTTCGCGAAATCAGTCTGACAAGTATTCAATATGAGGCAATGTAAACACGAGGTGACCCGAAGCTATATATATGCATTTTTTTTTTTCTAACAAATAGATTGTGCATTTCCTTGAACTAATGCGGTTCGATTTTTTTCCCTCTGCAAACGTCATCATATACGTCATTATATAAACCACGGTCGTGATATATAGCGAGCAGATTAAAGAAGCGTAGAGCCGGTGTATACATTTGTTATTGTAGAAAACTACAAATACTATGGGTAATCCGGAAAAAAAAGAAAACTCAGCTGGAGATATTTATCTATTCGGTTACAATGCTTTTCAAACGATAGGGTATGTAATCTACAATTTTTTAAATAATCCATTTCTTTAATTTTCAATTACTGTTTAAAGGGCTTTAAATTAACGCTAAATTATTGTCTTAAATGAATCTTAAATAAATATTTATTTATTTAAGAACACCTTTATATATATATATATATATATGAAAACTTTGCAAAAAGTGTACAAAATAATCTAAAGGTTTAAAAATGTTGATTATTAAAATATTTCAAAACACTAGTTATGAAAAAAATAGCTTTCATAATTAATATTTTGAAACTAATTTCTTTATTAATAAATAATGTGAATGTATTTTATTTTTTTAATAAGTTCAGATAACTAATATAATGAATTGAATTTATTTTAATATCAAGGAAAAGGTGAGAAAGTTAAGGTCGATATGACCTTACCCCAAAGAAATGAAATCTAAGAAATTTAAGTGGGAAATTTTTATATTTCACATCTAAGTTATTTTTGTCATGAAAATTTTTTAAGTTCATTAGTATTAATTTCAAGTTACTCGGAATAATAATAAATTAGTTTGATCATTAGGTAGGCAAATCACAACTGTTTTTGAGGAAATTATGTAAAAATTAAAGTTTATTTTAATTCTAGTTTAATTATATATTTGCATTATTTACAGCTTCATTTTCCTCATTCTGTTCATTAAAAGAAATGTTTTTTTAGTTTTTATTTTGTCTAAATTCATTTTACTTTTCACTCAAGTAACAACTAGATCCTGTTTTTTATTTGATAGCATTTTCTGTTATTTTAAATGTTTTAATTGAGATGAAATTAAAATTACATATTCAGAAGATTAAAATAATTAAGATAAATTTTTACTAATTTATTTAATTTTATTTGAAAAATCTATTGTAACTACATATGTTAACCTTATAAATTTATTATGTATGTTTTAGAAAAATAATTAATTTTATGACAAATTACATATTCAATGCTTATAACTGATATTTTAATACAATGAAGCAAAAATAATAAAAAATGAAAATAATTAGTTTAATTTGCTACTTAAAATTTAATTTTTGAAAATATCTAGTCAAATTACACTGAGTAATATATTTCTATGTACAAGATTGTCTACTGGATCTTGTAATTAGAACAGTGTTTCTCAACAGGGGCGATATCATTTTTCCATGTTGAGGGGGCAATTAGTAACAATTTATATTTTGGGGGCGAAAAACAAATTTCTAAGCGATATAATAAAATATTATATTAAGAATAATTAGATATTTTATTCGTTATATCATACAATAATTAAACAAATAACTTTATACTAGTCACTAGTCTATTCAATGCAGTACAAATTTGGCATTTTGGCCCTGGGCATCGGAATTTTGAAGTGATGGGGCGATACTAGTAACGGTTTTATTGAAGGGGGCGACAATTTGTTAGAGGTTGAGAAACACTGAATTAGAATGTCTTGATGACAAATTCAATAGACAATGTACTAAATTGAGATCTGTTGTAAAATCCAGACATAATTTGCTTTGTGGTATTGTAAAAGAGAAAATTTCATAATACTCATCTCCATCTTAGTTATTTTTAATTTTTCAGCTATTTTGTCAGGAACTGCTTTTAATGACTTTAATCATCAGACAATGTCCAGAAGAATCTCTGAAAAAATTTAAAATTTGTATGGAGAATGAATGAAAGCATACAGATAATTTATAACCAGTATGCAGGGAAGTTTTTTGTGGCTTCTCTGTAGAATAGATTGATGTATTTAATGAAGGTCTTCAATGACTTTTAATAGATTGATAAATAATTGATTAGTAAGCTGGTTTTGATTTATATAATTTAACATTTTCAATAATATAGAGATGATTTTACAGATAATTATCTGGACAAATATTAACATAAATTTTCAATGATCCAGGCAGAATCATATTTCTGTTAACTGTGATCTATACATATCTTATTAAATTATATAACTGAGATGATGATGATAAGAATAACAATTATTTTTAAAAAAATATTAAAAATAAATCATTACATAAAAATCAAAATAATAAATGCTAAAACACACATTATAAATATTGTATATAGATATTGTTCTGTGCTTGGCAATGCTGTAAGACTTTCTTCAATGGTAACTTCTTTTCATAGGAGATTTGCATTGAAAAAATCTTGTTGTTTCTGTAACTTCACTCACTTATCAATTAGAAGAAAAGTGACATATGACTTTTTGGCACAGACCTAACATCTTGAAAACAAGCATTTTACAAGGGATAATGAATGAGATAAAACATCTTCATTACAACATTGATTGGTTTCTCTTCAGTTGTTAAGTTACTTCAGCATTTGAGTTGATGCCTATACTAACTGAATGTAAATCTTATTAATTTCCTATTGACTTCCCCAGTTGTTTCTTGGTAAAAATATATGACAATCATTTATTTAATTATTTATTATTTAGGAAGGCAGCCTAAATGAGGATGATTCTATTCCGCTTCGTTATTACGTGATGGAAGAAAATGAACAGCCATATGCAGAAGCAGATTCTTTAGNTATTAATTTCCTATTGACTTCCCCAGTTGTTTCTTGGTAAAAATATATGACAAGCATTTATTTAATTATTTATTTATGATATTCATTTATTTAAAAAAATGCTTACTACTTAATTTAGATTTCATTATAAAATGATCTCATTGGTTGCATTCAGCAGACTCAACTGTTATGGAATAGTTGAGTATTTTTCTGCTGAATACCTTCCATAATAGTAGTATTTTCAAACATGCTGGTTGTTTTGGTGTCATGGTTAGTACTTAAATTCATTTACAGTGGTAACCATAATGGTGAAACATCAACAATAAACAACTTTAGTGTTTTGATGTTATGTATTATTCAGCAAATACAGGATTGTTATATACCAGCTACTTACTAAGGTCTGTTGAAATGGTTGAGTCTGATAAATGCAGCCATTAATGTTATAAACTACATTAAATAAGCTATACTTATTTAGTTATTAAAACATAAATTTACTATATTCTAGCCTTTTTAAAGAATGTAAAGAAACAAATTCTTATTCATTATCATCTAAAATGCATCATATTTTTTTAAAGTATAATATAAATAGCAAAACTTGTATAAATAACAAAACTTATTTTCTAAAAAAATTCATTCTAAAATTACAACTTAAAAATATCTAAATTTCATTAAATCTATATTTTTACAATTTATTTATTGAAAAACTTGTGTAATACACAGATAAATTTGAAAATTAATTATATGTATCTCTTCCCAGGCAATAAGTTTCCCTAAAGTAATAAAAAATGATTGATTGGTTAATTGATCCTAATAAATGTATATTAGGCCATTTTTTTTAATACTGGATTTTTAAAGCTGATAATAAACCAAAGTTCATTTTAACTTTATATTTTAATTTATTTTTTTCTGTTTAGTGTTGAAAATTAAAATACAATTTTTAAAAAAGCTATAAAAAACTAAAATAACAAAATATCAAATCACATGATAATTTATAAAATGTAGCATCACTACAAAATTAGTATTAAGAAATAAATTAGAAAACACACAAATCATTTATTGTATTCATTCAGTCACTTGGCAAATCTCATCATTAAATTTTATTTAGTTGATGCATGTTCATCGTATTTGCACACAAATTACTAAACAATTATTGGCATGATTTCAAAAATACTAGAAAACACATGTTTATACCAACCAGTTGCTAATTTCTAATAATATTACAACTTTCTTATACACTTATTACCACATTGTGCATTTGCTGAGAGAATTTTTTTATTAACAAATGCTTTCAGCATATTTCCATAGGCCATCATCAGGTTTTAACTCTGTTTTTAGAAAATTTTCCACAAATAGAACATTCCATTTAAATTTTAAGTTTTGAAGTAGTCTAAATAAAAATTTAAAGTTAAACAAATTAAATAAGTAAATTATGAAAAAATATAAGATTAACAATAAATAAAAATAAACTTAAGAAATATATTAGGTTAACAAAATACAAATAAAAATGAAACTAAGAAACATAAAATAAAAACTATGAAAGTATAACACAAAAGCCAAATATGATTATAGAGGGACTCATAATTCAGGAATTTTTATGTCTTCATCTTTTTTCAATGATGTATTTCCAAGCTGAAGATAATGTGTTTGCATCCTGCATGTTTAGGCACTGCTCTTTGATCTTGATCTTGTATATATCTATTTTTTTAATATCCATAGTGATGGTTGGAGAATGTATCATTTTAATAATGTTTGCTTCATCCCACTTTATAGCAGAGCCTTCACCTGTGACATTGCCACTAAAATTGTATTAC
Source organism: Centruroides sculpturatus (assembly GCF_000671375.1). Lineage (NCBI taxonomy): Eukaryota > Metazoa > Arthropoda > Arachnida > Scorpiones > Buthidae > Centruroides > Centruroides sculpturatus. The sequence goes on along the minus strand of NW_019384622.1, from coordinate 564,606 downwards.
CTTGGCCTTTTTCTACATTGTAATTGTATTCCTTGAGTCACGACTCAAGGAACACGTGTTGTAGTTTGTACTTTATCTCTGTTGAGTACTTCTGGACTGTGTTTCAATTATATTATCAAAGCAATTTCTCTTATATAAAAAGTTATAAAACTAAAATTTATAATTTTCCTTAAATTTTCCTTAATAGGAATAATTTTATTTTAAGGAAATATTGAGGTAAAGAATTGAAAGTATAAGGAAAATAATATATATAAAATCCCTTATATTGNTCATTCAAAAGCAGATATAAGCCAAATAAAATAATTCTGTAACAAAAAAAAAATATGTATACACAGTATGCCAAATAAGTAATGAGACAACTAGCATTACATCCAAACTAAGAACTTTATTTCAATTTTGCAGTTACATGGATTCAAAATAATCCCCTTGCACCGCCACACAACATTTACATTGATCATACAAGTTGTTGAAAGAACACTGGAAGTCCTGATTGTGTACCTCCTTCAGTCTGTTGGTCACAGTATGCTTGATATCCTCAATGTCAAGTAAACTAAACTTCACTTTGACACCGGGGATGAAATACTAAATACGGAACCTGTTACCGGTGTAATTTTGTGTGAAAAAATCCTCTTTTCACAAACGTTTTCGAAAATGTTTGTGAAAAGAGGATTTTTTCATGCAAAATTACACCGGTAACAGGTTCCGTATTTAGTATCCTCAATGCCACTGAAATGTTCCCCTTTTAAAGCACATTTAATTTTCAGAAATAGAAAAAAGTCTGCAGGTGCCAAATCAGGCGAATAGGGTGGATGTTCAAGCATACAGGTCTGTTTTGATGCTAAAAACTGTTTCACGGGTAGTGTGCAGTGAGCTGGTACATTGTCATACAGAAGAACCCAACTGTTGTTTTGGAACAGATGCATTCTGACATGAAGCATGTGAGCCAAGAGATGTTCTATGACTCCTAAGTACTGTGTGGTCACTGTTGTGCCCTCAGGGAGAAATTCATGATGGATCATTCCAGAAGCATCAAAAAAAATAATCACCATTGTCTTGATACGTGATTTCTGCAACCTGAGTTTCTTCTCCCTTGGTGACAATGTTCAATGCCATTCCATACTCTTGACGTTTTGTCTCTGGGTCAAACTGAAAACACAACTTTCATCCCCAGTTACAATTCGTTTCACCAGATTAGGATCCTCATCAACTGTGGCGATGAGGATCCTAATCTGGCACAACATGCAGCTCGATGCTCTCTCTGTTCTGTCAATGAATGTACCACAAAATGGGAAAAATCTTTCTCTACAATGGACCTGGCCATTTCCTTACTGACACCAAGTTTCACTGCAAGCATTCTGGTGGTAATTCGTCTATCACTGGCAACAATTTCCTTGGCTTTTTCCACGTTTTCATCCACCCGAGCAGACATAAGACATCAGATGTGTTGTTTATCTTATAAGGATTCTCTTCCATTCTTAAATGCTGAAAACCAGTGGAACACTTGTGCACAACTAAGACAATCATTCTCATAAACAAGTAGCATATCTTTGTAAACTTCTAATGCTGTTTTTCCTAATTTACAGTAAAATTTTATCACAACTCTTTGATCCATGATGTTACATTTGACCGCTGCTACTTGCACAACGTTACTTTCACAGTTGCTGTGTAGGCACTGGCTGAGTCATCGACACGATTGAAGTGTCTGCGTGTTCAGCACAATCTAGCGGGTGAAATGGTAACTACATTTGGCATATTTCTTGAAAGTATTCCTGGAAAAAAAAATCAGTCTCATTACTTATTTGGTGCATTGTGTATATATATATAATATATATACACAGTGCACCAAATGATACAACTAGCATTACATCCAAACTAAGAACTTTATTTTAATTTTGCAGTTACATTGATTCAAAATAATCCCCTTGCACCGCCACACAACATTTACATTGATCATACAAGTTGTTGAAAGAACACTGGAAGTCCTGATTGTGTACCTCCTTCAGTCTGTTGGTCACAGTATGCTTGATATCCTCAATGTCAAGTAAACTAAACTTCACTTTGACACCGGGGATGAAATACTAAATACGGAACCTGTTACCGGTGTAATTTTGTGTGAAAAAATCCTCTTTTCACAAACGTTTTCGAAAATGTTTGTGAAAAGAGGATTTTTTCATGCAAAATTACACCGGTAACAGGTTCCGTATTTAGTATCCTCAATGCCACTGAAATGTTCCCCTTTTAAAGCACATTTAATTTTCAGAAATAGAAAAAAGTCTGCAGGTGCCAAATCAGGCGAATAGGGTGGATGTTCAAGCATACAGGTCTGTTTTGATGCTAAAAACTGTTTCACGGGTAGTGTGCAGTGAGCTGGTACATTGTCATACAGAAGAACCCAACTGTTGTTTTGGAACAGATGCATTCTGACATGAAGCATGTGAGCCAAGAGATGTTCTATGACTCCTAAGTACTGTTGGTCACTGTTGTGCCCTCAGGGAGAAATTCATGATGGATCATTCCAGAAGCATCAAAAAAAATAATCACCATTGTCTTGATACGTGATTTCTGCAACCTGAGTTTCTTCTCCCTTGGTGACAATGTTCAATGCCATTCCATACTCTTGACGTTTTGTCTCTGGGTCAAACTGAAAACACAACTTTCATCCCCAGTTACAATTCGTTTCACCAGATTAGGATCCTCATCAACTGTGGCGATGAGGATCCTAATCTGGCACAACATGCAGCTCGATGCTCTCTCTGTTCTGTCAATGAATGTACCACAAAATGGGAAAAATCTTTCTCTACAATGGACCTGGCCATTTCCTTACTGACACCAAGTTTCACTGCAAGCATTCTGGTGGTAATTCGTCTATCACTGGCAACAATTTCCTTGGCTTTTTCCACGTTTTCATCCACCCGAGCAGACATAAGACATCAGATGTGTTGTTTATCTTATAAGGATTCTCTTCCATTCTTAAATGCTGAAAACCAGTGGAACACTTGTGCACAACTAAGACAATCATTCTCATAAACAAGTAGCATATCTTTGTAAACTTCTAATGCTGTTTTTCCTAATTTACAGTAAAATTTTATCACAACTCTTTGATCCATGATGTTACATTTGACCGCTGCTACTTGCACAACGTTACTTTCACAGTTGCTGTGTAGGCACTGGCTGAGTCATCGACACGATTGAAGTGTCTGCGTGTTCAGCACAATCTAGCGGGTGAAATGGTAACTACATTTGGCATATTTCTTGAAAGTATTCCTGGAAAAAAAAATCAGTCTCATTACTTATTTGGTGCATTGTGTATATATATAAAATTTAAAAAATTTTTGAAAATATATTATTTGTTAAAAATTATTGATATCATTTTGAATTCTACTAGATGGACCTATATTTTTATCAAAGTTATATTGTATGCACTTGCAAATGGAACTTATTATGGAATGTGGGATGAAATCAGTATAGCTATCAAGATATTTCAAACTCTTGGTTACATTGAGGTAAGAATTAAAACATGTAAAAATGTTTGTATATTAACAGAGGATGTTTTTATTTGAAAGAAAAATATAATTATTAAGCAGTAGAATCCATTTGTTTCAATCATGGATATTATCTTTTAATGTTATCAGAATTAGCATGTCCTAAAAACATATAAGTTAAAACTTGCTTATTAAAAGTTTGCTTATTTTAATCATAAGTTTGATTATACAAGATGTATTAAAACTTACGGTACAAACATTAGGAGATGATAGAACACAACTAGATAAGCACAAATCATACCACAATGCATGCTTTGAACTCAAGCTGTGAAGTGCTAGAGAACATGGTGTTTTTTCACCAATGTATGGCAGTCACTACATCGACAGTGTGAAGCCTATGTCAGTGTTGATGGCTACACTTTTGAGCAATTACTGTAATAAAATGTTGGATAAAACATTTTTCTTAAATTCATCAGTTTCCTTTCATTCCTTCTGTCATTCTTGTTTATCATAATTTCTTGACACACCAAGTACTTCCCTCTAGTGCTTCACTGCTTGAGTTCCAAGCATGCATTGTGGGGTGATTAGATCACAACTAGACAAGCACAATCACTCAGAAGATTTGTACCATGAGTTTTGACACAGCCTGTATATATTACCTTCAGGTAGGTAGGAAATTTTATTTTTGAGGTATTAGCCTCAACTAATGTTATTGCTTAATCATTTTAATTTTCATTTCTTCATAGTACAGTAATTTAAATTACTGGCATTTCTTACTCCAATTATAAATCAGCTGTTGTTAAAGACAGTTTTGCAAAAACCGGTAGACAAACAACACTGGATAAATTACTAGTAATTAATAATAATAAAAATGCATAAACTTGAAAAAATTAATTTATTTTAACATGTCCTTTTAATGTTGATCAATAAAAACAGTTCCATTAATTGCAATTTGATTTACAACTGATTAATGTCATTTAGTAAATTGTTATCAGTATACACAAGTCTCAAAGTGATTACAATATGCAAATTCTATTATATAAAAGCTTCACTTGCATTCTTTTTTTGTAATATGAATAAATATATTTGTTAAAAAAAATTTTAATTTTTATAATAGGTTGTACATTGTATTGTAAAATTAGTACGAAGTTCTCCTTTAATAACTTTTCTGCAAATAACTTCAAGAGTTATGGTAGTTTGGGGAATCATAACATCTGTTCCTGAGGTAAAGCAATTAATATTTAATTTAAAATATTTAATAATAATTTAAAGCTTCTTATAATATATGTATAAATCTTTTAATCAAGTTTTTTTATATATTTAATCCTGTTATTTATAACTTTTGCATTTAAATTATTGAATATTTTTATGTAATTTAATTTGAAACATGATATATTACGATAGTGTGATTTAAATTTTCTTTTTTGTTAATAATTTTTGTTAGTAATAATAATATTTAAGTTTCATTGTAAAGAAAAATTATAACTTTTAGCAGTGTAAAAACTGAAGTAATTATAATTATTACATTAGTGCTTATATTTTCAATAATTTATAGCTGTGATAATTTAACAAATTTTAATAATTAATATATAACAAGATTCATATTTTAGTTATATCATATATTTACTTAGACAAATAAATCTTTAATATATGANTTTTGTCTCTGGGTCAAACTGAAAACACAACTTTCATCCCCAGTTACAATTCGTTTCACCAGATTAGGATCCTCATCAACTGTGGCGATGAGGATCCTAATCTGGCACAACATGCAGCTCGATGCTCTCTCTGTTCTGTCAATGAATGTATCACAAAATGGGAAAAATCTTTCTCTACAATGGACCTGGCCATTTCCTTACTGACACCAAGTTTCACTGCAAGCATTCTGGTGGTAATTCGTCTATCACTGGCAACAATTTCCTTGGCTTTTTCCACGTTTTCATCCACCCGAGCAGACATAAGACATCAGATGTGTTGTTTATCTTATAAGGATTCTCTTCCATTCTTAAATGCTGAAAACCAGTGGAACACTTGTGCACAACTAAGACAATCATTCTCATAAACAAGTAGCATATCTTTGTAAACTTCTAATGCTGTTTTTCCTAATTTACAGTAAAATTTTATCACAACTCTTTGATCCATGATGTTACATTTGACCGCTGCTACTTGCACAACGTTACTTTCACAGTTGCTGTGTAGGCACTGGCTGAGTCATCGACACGATTGAAGTGTCTGCGTGTTCAGCACAATCTAGCGGGTGAAATGGTAACTACATTTGGCATATTTCTTGAAAGTATTCCTGGAAAAAAAAATCAGTCTCATTACTTATTTGGTGCATTGTGTATATATATAAAATTTAAAAAATTTTTGAAAATATATTATTTGTTAAAAATTATTGATATCATTTTGAATTCTACTAGATGGACCTATATTTTTATCAAAGTTATATTGTATGCACTTGCAAATGGAACTTATTATGGAATGTGGGATGAAATCAGTATAGCTATCAAGATATTTCAAACTCTTGGTTACATTGAGGTAAGAATTAAAACATGTAAAAATGTTTGTATATTAACAGAGGATGTTTTTATTTGAAAGAAAAATATAATTATTAAGCAGTAGAATCCATTTGTTTCAATCATGGATATTATCTTTTAATGTTATCAGAATTAGCATGTCCTAAAAACATATAAGTTAAAACTTGCTTATTAAAAGTTTGCTTATTTTAATCATAAGTTTGATTATACAAGATGTATTAAAACTTACGGTACAAACATTAGGAGATGATAGAACACAACTAGATAAGCACAAATCATACCACAATGCATGCTTTGAACTCAAGCTGTGAAGTGCTAGAGAACATGGTGTTTTTTCACCAATGTATGGCAGTCACTACATCGACAGTGTGAAGCCTATGTCAGTGTTGATGGCTACACTTTTGAGCAATTACTGTAATAAAATGTTGGATAAAACATTTTTCTTAAATTCATCAGTTTCCTTTCATTCCTTCTGTCATTCTTGTTTATCATAATTTCTTGACACACCAAGTACTTCCCTCTAGTGCTTCACTGCTTGAGTTCCAAGCATGCATTGTGGGGTGATTAGATCACAACTAGACAAGCACAATCACTCAGAAGATTTGTACCATGAGTTTTGACACAGCCTGTATATATTACCTTCAGGTAGGTAGGAAATTTTATTTTTGAGGTATTAGCCTCAACTAATGTTATTGCTTAATCATTTTAATTTTCATTTCTTCATAGTACAGTAATTTAAATTACTGGCATTTCTTACTCCAATTATAAATCAGCTGTTGTTAAAGACAGTTTTGCAAAAACCGGTAGACAAACAACACTGGATAAATTACTAGTAATTAATAATAATAAAAATGCATAAACTTGAAAAAATTAATTTATTTTAACATGTCCTTTTAATGTTGATCAATAAAAACAGTTCCATTAATTGCAATTTGATTTACAACTGATTGATTAATGTCATTTAGTAAATTGTTATCAGTATACACAAGTCTCAAAGTGATTACAATATGCAAATTCTATTATATAAAAGCTTCACTTGCATTCTTTTTTTGTAATATGAATAAATATATTTGTTAAAAAAAATTTTAATTTTTCAATGTTTTTATAATTTAATTTAATTTTATTAATTTAGGTTGCAAATACAATTGGTGTTCCTCTATTACTGGTAGCTTGGTGTATGGCTGAAATAATACGATATTCATTGNTTGTAATAGGTTGTACATTGTATTGTAAAATTAGTACGAAGTTCTCCTTTAATAACTTTTCTGCAAATAACTTCAAGAGTTATGGTAGTTTGGGGAATCATAACATCTGTTCCTGAGGTAAAGCAATTAATATTTAATTTAAAATATTTAATAATAATTTAAAGCTTCTTATAATATATGTATAAATCTTTTAATCAAGTTTTTTTATATATTTAATCCTGTTATTTATAACTTTTGCATTTAAATTATTGAATATTTTTATGTAATTTAATTTGAAACATGATATATTACGATAGTGTGATTTAAATTTTCTTTTTTGTTAATAATTTTTGTTAGTAATAATAATATTTAAGTTTCATTGTAAAGAAAAATTATAACTTTTAGCAGTGTAAAAACTGAAGTAATTATAATTATTACATTAGTGCTTATATTTTCAATAATTTATAGCTGTGATAATTTAACAAATTTTAATAATTAATATATAACAAGATTCATATTTTAGTTATATCATATATTTACTTAGACAAATAAATCTTTAATATATGAAATAAAATTAATTTGATCCAATTGGAAAATTAACTCATTTTTCAGAAATATGTCAGATATTTTAAGCTATAAAACATACTTTTATAATCTGATAAGGTTCTCAATTCTGGAAACAATTTTAACTATTTCAAGTATTTATTAATTAAACAATTTATTGAAAGAGGTATAATGTTTATATAGTATTTAACTCTTTAAGCTCTGAAATTTTTTTTCTTCTATTTACCTGGAGATGAAATTGTTTATATCTCTCAGGCTACTAAGGAAATTCATACAGCAAACTGTAAGTTAGACACAGTATATACTAGTCAAACCACTTTGTCTTCAGCTGATTTCATCTGGAACTAATTGGATTAAGCCAATTTTGTGTTTAAAGAGTTAAGATGTAAATTTATTATTTATGAACAAAAATTAAATGTCCAATCAAGAAAGAAAGCAAAACTCGGTTATTTTTGAACACAGGAAATTTTTATTTTTATTCAAAATAAATTGAATATTCTATGTAATATACAGTACAATACTCTTTATTGCATACATAACAAAAAACCAATGGTTTTTCTTGTTATATACAATTATTTTCAAGGCTTCTACATAAAGGAAAAACTGCAACAAATAAGCCAAAGGCATATTTTTTTGTTTTTTATATAAATATTTTAATCAGAAATGAATTAAATGATTATATGATTAAGCCAAACATTACATCTGTATAGGCATTTTATTAGTATTAATTAAAACAATATATTACAGTATGGAATGAAATTATAATATCTTTAACACATTGAAACTATTGAAAAAATTTTCATATTTTTTCAATCTGCTGGGCCTTTTTATATATACAGTACAGGTATACCTCGCCTTACATCAGTAATTGGTTCCAGGAGAACGTCTTAAGTCGAAAAACGACGTAAGTCGAATTTACTTGTCTTCAAATCTACTTGTCACTAGGCTAAACCATAAATTGCCAATTCTGGTTCTGTATTTTATTTATTAATGCATTTTTAATAATGTATGGTTAATAAGGATTTATTTTAAGTTGTTTCTTTGCAGACACACTAAGGCAACATTTTTCAACACTTGGCAAATTATTCACCATTTATTCAGTTGGGACGCTTTTTACATTTCGCGTTTCGGGCATTGGCCCCTCTTCAGCCAATTAAACGTAAAAAATAAAACATGAGAAAAAAGTACAAAAATATGCGAGTAAAACATAACGTAGATAAAACGTTTTTTTAAAAAAGTTCTTAAAAAACGTACCATAAAGCACAAATCACGAGCATACAGATGTCGTACAGGATGGACAGTTTCATATTCTATACAATATCAATTGGAGAACAAACAGGGTCAAGGATCGGCCCTGGGTCAAACAGGGTCGAAACAGCATAATAACAACAACACGGTTTCATCAGAATCAAAAAAAAAAATCTATTTTAAGCTTACAAACAAATAAATTTTAGTTTTTAATATAGTACAGAAAAAAGTAATCTAAATTTACGAATGCATGTACTGTAAATACAGTACATACTTGTATATATTTTAATATGATTTTATGTGCTTTAAATGCTTTTCTAGTGATATTACGACTTCAATATTTGTGGCGGACAGACGTAAGTCGAATAAAATGACTTAAACTTGATTTTTATTTTTCCATATACTTTTTTGACGAACGACGTATAATCAGGAATGACGCAACTCGAAACGACGTAAGTCGAGGTATACCTGTATATAGATTTAAATGTATGTTCATATCAGAAAATCAGAATTTGCTCATATACTGTGCCTAACTTACAGGTTGATAAAAGTTTGTTTTGCATTATTTTTTAATTAAACTATATTTACAGAAATGCTCTGTGAAGTATTACTGGTAGTCCACAGAGCATATTGTGTAATTTGTTGTTGAGGTACAAACCTTGTACTTTGAAGCACCAGAGAAAAGTTTTAGCAATTCATTTTTTTTTCATATTTCGAAACCGTGTTGTATCTTTATATTAGTTTTTCAAAACCGCAATGCAGCTAATCAACACTTGGCATAACCCATTCATGGTTATGCCAAATGTTGATTATTACACTGCATTGCAGTTTTGAAAAACTTTAGCAATTCATGTTAAATGTGCAGGGAGAAACAGAAAATGTCTCATCAAGCAAAAAAAATCTTATTTTTGTGACTCATACACTTGACTCTTGACTTCTATGTAGTTTCAAGAATTATTAATAATAATAGGAATTATTTAAGAAATATATCTAAAACAGACTAGGAAAAAATTATAAGACGTTCAATTATTATTATTATCATGGTGTTGCTGGAGTGTTTCCTACATGCTATATGTATCAGTGCCTAGCAGAGGGCTGGACCAAGGTCAAGGCATAACTGTAGAACAGGTTATGTGTACATGCTGTTTGTATATATATATAAACAATGTGTGTTTGAATGTTAACAGCACTCACTATGTCGGGTCTGACACCACCTGTGACTTCTGGCTCACAGGAAGCTTTCAATAAATGTATGAGCAGCTGTGTGGGGGAACTGATGGGTAAGGGGTGGAAGAAGTTGAGAGACAGAGAACCCAGAAGTAATGCATTCTAAACTGGTTAAAATGATTAATACTGTACAATTATAACAAAATGCTCAGATATAACATATTATATTTATTGGAAATTTTATAAAGTAATTTTTCAAAAATCATTTCTGATTTTTTTCAATAAAAGTGATAAGCTTTCTTTTTAACATTAAATTAAAAGGACTAATAATTATTTTAAAATAAGTTTTTAATAAAATTTTAATTTTTCAATGTTTTTATAATTTAATTTAATTTTATTAATTTAGGTTGCAAATACAATTGGTGTTCCTCTATTACTGGTAGCTTGGTGTATGGCTGAAATAATACGATATTCATATTATGCGACCACTATTTTAAATTGTTGTCCATACATTTTAATTTGGTGTCGGTAAGTTATTTTTAAACTTATTGCTATTAAAATAGCCTCAGTTTCACATAAAAATAACAATTTCAAAAGTTAAATAAGATGGTGATGATCAATTATTTTAAAATCCAATAAATCCAGTTAGATCCAAACCAGCCACAGTTTTCCAGCAGACAGTTTATTCAGTGAATAAACATTTTTGGATTATCTTATAGCTATGTCTCTACTTATCAAAATTATTTTGGAGAGGTAGTATTTTTGATATTTTAAGTAAATTTATTTAACAAAAATTAAAGTAATATTAATATTTTAAAAGAAATTCATTAGAAATCAAGTAGATAAAACAATTAGATCCTTAAAATTTACTAAGAAAAACTATCTCAAATTATTTTATTTAAATTTTTAGTAATTTTTCTCCTGTCCACAGAACAAAAGGGAATGCATGCTGAGGCTGCATTTGACATGCTTGAAAACTCTAACAATTACATCAATTTTCTGAAAAGGGCCATAACTGGAGATGGGTATACAGTTATGACCCTGCAACAAAAGCTGTCTTTGCAATAAAAATTACCCTATCTCCATGTCCAAAAAATGCCTAGCAAAGTCAGAGCAATATCAAGGCCATGTTGACTATCGTCTTCAATTACAGTAGTGTTGTCCACCACAAGTATGCATTTCCAGGCAGACTGAGAGATGCAGCAAGAAGAAACTGCAGGATCTGTAGGCAAGTGGTGAATGGCAGCTTCATCACCACATTATTTCTGTTTATTCTTCATATCTCATGCAGTTTTTTTTTTTTTTTTTTNCAAATCAGGCGAATAGGGTGGATGTTCAAGCATACAGGTCTGTTTTGATGCTAAAAACTGTTTCACGGGTAGTGTGCAGTGAGCTGGTACATTGTCATACAGAAGAACCCAACTGTTGTTTTGGAACAGATGCATTCTGACATGAAGCATGTGAGCCAAGAGATGTTCTATGACTCCTAAGTACTGTGTGGTCACTGTTGTGCCCTCAGGGAGAAATTCATGATGGATCATTCCAGAAGCATCAAAAAAAATAATCACCATTGTCTTGATACGTGATTTCTGCAACCTGAGTTTCTTCTCCCTTGGTGACAATGTTCAATGCCATTCCATACTCTTGACGTTTTGTCTCTGGGTCAAACTGAAAACACAACTTTCATCCCCAGTTACAATTCGTTTCACCAGATTAGGATCCTCATCAACTGTGGCGATGAGGATCCTAATCTGGCACAACATGCAGCTCGATGCTCTCTCTGTTCTGTCAATGAATGTACCACAAAATGGGAAAAATCTTTCTCTACAATGGACCTGGCCATTTCCTTACTGACACCAAGTTTCACTGCAAGCATTCTGGTGGTAATTCGTCTATCACTGGCAACAATTTCCTTGGCTTTTTCCACGTTTTCATCCACCCGAGCAGACATAAGACATCAGATGTGTTGTTTATCTTATAAGGATTCTCTTCCATTCTTAAATGCTGAAAACCAGTGGAACACTTGTGCACAACTAAGACAATCATTCTCATAAACAAGTAGCATATCTTTGTAAACTTCTAATGCTGTTTTTCCTAATTTACAGTAAAATTTTATCACAACTCTTTGATCCATGATGTTACATTTGACCGCTGCTACTTGCACAACGTTACTTTCACAGTTGCTGTGTAGGCACTGGCTGAGTCATCGACACGATTGAAGTGTCTGCGTGTTCAGCACAATCTAGCGGGTGAAATGGTAACTACATTTGGCATATTTCTTGAAAGTATTCCTGGAAAAAAAAATCAGTCTCATTACTTATTTGGCACACTGTGTATTACGTCAATTCTTTTTAATGTTATATATTTAAAATTAATAATAATAGTAGTAGTAATATAGCCCAATATAATTCGGCAATCATTTGGCTTTAATATATAACTATCGGGTTTGGATGTTTATATTTGTAAAAATTTATAATATAGAATAAAAAAGTTAATACAGAAGGTTCTCAGTTTTTGGACCATGTTCCTGAAAATATGTATGAGAGTCAAATGTCTGAAAGTCAAACAATAATATTGCATGTTATGAAGGGTTATAACAGTTCCTTGATAAAACAGTAGAAAGTAAATTGTGCATGAACAAGGAGAAGCATTGCACAGTTAAGTTAGGACTGTGTTTTGAATATCTTCCCAGAGAGCTACAAAGAAAAACTATATAAAATCTTATTAATAGAAAACTTTTTAGGTAGTTAGAAAGTTATATTATAAAACATTATTTACAATAGTTTTAAAAAGTAGCTATTGTGCAGGTGGTGTATCTCAAAATCTTTATTTGATGTCTAAAAAATACATAAGTACATATTTGGGATATAAAAAGTGAATTTTAAGGTATCAAATTATTGTATATGACATGAGCAAATTCTGCAAAAACGAAATGTTCAAAAGTTGAGGATTAAAATTACTATAATTCATGAAAACAAATTCCATTTTAAACTTATATATGTATGAATTATTTGCTTAGATATTATAAAACTACAAAACTTAAAACTTGACTAAAATAGTGTCAACTGTATTAATGGCTTTGTAATTTAGGTCTTGAAAAATCTACAGATCATAGTATCTACTGATTTGTGAGTACCATAATTTTGTGCAGCTAACTGCAGAAAATTGCTAGAACAAAAATAAAATCTTTATATAACCTGCACCTCTAGAGTAGTTGTTGAAAGCATGATGATATTGGTATGCAATTTAGAAAATACCACTTCAAACATTAAAATGTTTTTTCTGTTTCACTTCTATTAGAATTCATTGTAGATATATGTAAACAACCAAGCCTAAATAATTTATAACTAACTGTACCTGGCCACATGTTGCTGTGGCTCAGAATGTATCTATTATAAATGTAAAACACTCCCCATGGGAGGGAATTTCAAAAATCCCTTCTTAGTGTACATTCTCTTGATGTACCCTATTAAAACGCAATCAAAAATGCAAAAAACCACATATAAAGTAGTATAATAGAAGCCAAGTTCTTCATGGTAAGCCTTAATATTATTCCTCTCCCATGGGGGATTTTGACATCTATATAACATAAAAACATGCACGTATTCGAATGCAACTTTGTGTCAAAATTTCAAAGCAATTGTTTAAGAACTTTCGGAGATTTAAGATTTTGAACAACTGAACATTTACATTTTTATTTATATACAGTAGAACCCATCTAGTCCGCCCTCGGCTAGTCCGTTACTCCAGTTAATCCGACTGTGGTCGGAGTCGAGAAACTTGTCTCGACATGTCGGTGACTCACCGTTCATGGCGTTTTTCTGTGTTCGTTACAGTATATGTTTTACATTGTGTGTACGTGCACAGTTTTGTGTGTATTTACTGTTCTGTACAAATAAATGTGCACAGTACATGCACATTTATTTGTATATTTATCATAAAATTCACAGAATAGTGTATTCATTTTTTTTTTTTTTTTTTTTTTATTTACTAAGAAAATATATAATTTAATTTGAAAGCATTAAGATTTTATATTTAAAAAATATTCATTACTAATAGATGTCATTTACTAAAGTTTATTCAACATGTCAGGAATGAAACGTAAACATGTTACTCTTTCATTAAATGAAAAATTAGCAGTGCTACAAAGACTGGACAAAGGGGAAGATTGTTTATTTTACTTTTTTCTGATAATCCGACCTTTTTTGCGTTCCGACCATACCCCCAGTCCCAAAGGTGACGGATTAGAGGGGTTCTACTGTAGATAAGTCAATCAAATTAAATGCTAGATTATTCAGGATATATGTTTTGTATATCAAACTAAAAAGATAATTGTTTCTGAAGGCTTTTATATCCTCAAATGGCTGAAAAGTAAGAGATTCACAAAAATTAATCTGAAAACAAATTGCACTTTTACAATGAAATACATAGTGAATTATTATTATTTCTATGCATAATAACTTTAAGACCAAAACTGCATAATACTTGTTAAGATCAATTATTGGTTAATATCAACCCTTAGACATTCCCACAGAGTCACACGTAGAATCTATTGTTGNCTTATCAGTATTCAAAGTCAGATCCCTCAGAATGGCAGACTGACATATTTAATATTTCAAACATCAGTAACTAACTTTATGTATAACATGAAAAACCCATTCTCATTTATATTCATTCCTATTGATTTCCAAAATAGGATTTATATTATGGTGAACATATAAAATAAAACATCTTACATTCATTTCAATAAGCAAATGAACTTTTCAGTGTATGAAAATATGCTTGTAGATTAAAAAGATGGCTACATGTCTGTGCTCAAGTATTGTTTTCAGATCACTAATAAAATTTCATTTTATTATTAAATACTAAAACAACTAATAATTGTATTGTGACTATCTACAATAAAATCATATGTGAGATGAATATAACAGAAATTTTTACACTGTATATTACTTTAAGTATATATTAAAGTTCACTATCACTGTTATATATATTTATATTTACAGTTGTTACAACTAACAATTAATTTAAACTAGTTTTTTCAATAGAGGCAAAAATATATTTCTTTGGGAGTGAAAATTAATGTCAGGACCTCATACCAGACAGGAGAGAGAATATAAGTAAGACTATCAGATAAAAGATAAACATATATTGTTGTATATATATAATAAAAAGGTAAGTAAATTTTAAATATCATGTACAAGTGAGTATGAAATATGATGTTATTTTTTAAATTTTGTTAAAAATTACTGAGAAATAATAATACTCCTTAACTGATACATAGTCATTTAGGAAGCAATTTTTAAGGAAATGTTAAGAAAAGCTGATATAAGCATACATTGATAATTATGAAATAAATACAAAACAATTATGAGAGCCGAACTTGGTGAAATGGTTTGAACTTTGAAACTCTCCCTTGTATGTATTCTGAACCAATTATGTTGTGTACAAAAATGAACGTTTTTGAACTCCTTCTGAGTCCTAAGTCAGGTTTTTTAACAATTCCTTGATGGTTTTTCGTTTTACAATAAAATTCAAACTCTATATTCAAAATTATTACAACCACATGGTTGTAATAATTTTTGAACTTATATTTGAACTCTTGTTCGAATTTTATTCCAAAACGAAAAACATGAAGGAATCATTAAAAAACCTGATGAAGGACTCATGAGTTTGAAAACATTCGTTTTTGTTTGTTTTTGTCATCTACACATCATAATTGATTCAGAATATGTCAGTTTTTAATTCATTCTTATACAAGTAATTTTGATTTTGTTGAATGAAATGAGGGAGAATATTTAATCCAGAAAAGATAATATATCAAATTTTAAAAATGGAAAATAAGAATTTTTCCTTTTTAAATTCAAATTTCTGAATTTGGAAAGGTAAAATGTAAAAATTTAAATCAGCTATAGTTCATATATCAATGATGAAGCTAGATGAATAAATTTAAAAATTTTTGAGCTATTCTAAATGTTTAATGGAATTAGGAGTTGAAAAAAAATAATCATATAAAATTAGAAAATTTACTTATTTATGAAACCAATAAAATGCTTTGTGGTTGACTATACCTATAACACTATACTTATGGAACTCAAAATCATGTATGAACAGTGTTTATACATAATTTTGATTTCTATAAGTGTAGTGTTACAGTGTAGTCTAACCACAAAATACCATATGACAATTAATTTATAATTAGCAATTATGGCATTCATGGAAATTGCTTCCATTCATGCCATATTTTAGTGACTAATGTATGTAAGGAACTTTCTTACATATTCAAATCTCTATTCAAAAAATTTATTTTAGACATAATATATATTAATATTATGAATATTTACAATAAAAATCAAATTTATATATTCCTTGTTTTGTTTTCTAGGTTTTCCACATTTATATATGTATATGATCAGTCAGAGATCAAAGGTATTAAAAGGAGCAAAGAAACATTAATATTTTGAAAAGAAGCTAAAATTTTGTCTTTATAAAATTAGTATCTCATGCAAAGTACTTTTATTAAATAAATACTTTTATTTTACTTTCTACATCTCTGTTTGTATTATTTTTTCAGGTTAATGTTTATTATTATTGTTGAATTTTAAAAATATGACTGATTTAAAATTAAGAAATATAAACTAATTTTATAATAAACACATTTCTAAATTTATTTTTCATTCATTTTGTTCAAAGATATGTATAATAAACTGTAGCATAATTAATTAATGCTTAAAAAGTTAATCTGAAAATTGATAAATTATCAATACTACTGTTTTGATTTTCATCTTTTTATGTATTTATTCCTATGTTTGTGAAATATAAACATGAAACTAATTCTTCATTCACTACATTTAATGTGTGTAGTTTTTATAATATCAATGTTATGTTATCTGTAAGTAAAGATGCAGAGTCTCCATTTTATTTCTCTTCCACCTTATGATAAACTACAATTTCAAAATCATTTATTCTCAAAATTAATAATGGATCATATGTAGTAATATATTAATATAACAATTGTTTTAAATGGTACATTTCATTATAAAAATAATAATAATAATTGTAATTTTCCAATAGTACTTATGTACAGTACATGTAGAAAAATAATTAAAATAATAATTTTATTTTTCTTTTATATTAATAAAGTTAAGAAAAATTTACAAAATATATTATTTTCTTCTCCAACCTAGAATCAGCTTTTTTACAGATTCTATTATGATCCAGGGTTCTTTGAAAGTAATATCATGATCAGCATCAGCAATTGAAATATGATTGCATCCATTATGAAGATTTCCAATTAAATGATGCTGAGATTTTTCCCAAGCCTAAAAATAGATTAGCAAGATTAAATTAAAAATTCTATAAACTTTATATTTGTTGACTCAGTATTCTAATTATTCAAAAAAAATTCAAACACAGTTTTAACAGTTACATTCTGCAGTCAACTGATTAACTCAATACTACAAATATTATATGAGATCAGTGTCAAACAATTGTGTAAGCTATCCAATTTCATATCATTTTCAGATATAATAGACTTCTGTATAACTCTTGTTTAGATATTGTTTGTCATTTGAAATTCAAATGCATAAATCATGTTAGTTTAATACGGTCTTACTAATAAATTAAAATTTACAGATCTGGAAAGTTTTTTAAATAATAGCAAGAAATATTTTTACTCTTATTTGGGATCTAAAAGCAAACTGAGTAAATAGAAAACTCTTGCAAACAGAGATCAAGAGAGAATTAAAGAACAATTTTAATCCTTCATGCTTAGGAATTACTTCCAGCCAAAATTTTGCTATGTTTACAGATAAAATGAAACAGAACAAATTGAAAATATCCATAACACTAACAAACCTACATTTTATCTGCAAAGCTAATACTTCAGTTAGCTATTGCAGATGTTCAGCTAAACAATGCAGTGAGTTATCACAGGCATCCAAAGATTGATACTTCTATTTTAATTTCCTGTTATGATAAATAATATGACTAAATAAATATTTCAAATTATGTAATATATTTTATAAAGTTAGGAGGCCACCATCTTAAATTTAATGATTAGAAAGATATAAATTAGAATATTCTGGAAGAAAAGATTGATCCAGAATAGGACTCAAACCTAAAACTGTTTATTATGCAGATGCAGAGTCAATTATGCTACCTGGTCCTCCATCTGATCTTTTCTTCCAGATCAATTAATTTAGAAGAGATGGCGTGGTGAGTGACTTATTTGGCTAACTGGAGAAAATTATACATCCATGGCGCCATTGGCACTCAGCTGACTTAATCCAATATATTATACAGGATGCAGCAGATTGACTTGTTTTTAAATATGGCTGTCACTGAAGTCATAAGGAAAGAGAGAATGACAGGCTGTTAACAGCCATTTAGTAACAATTGAAATAAATGTAAAATAATAAAAATGTCTGTGTAACTCTCGAGGATTCTCATAAGCAACCTTTACAGTGTTAAGATTATTGCTTGCAATATGGCATCTTTCAGTCCTTATTTCATTGAAGATGAAGAAGGTGGAACTGTGACAGTAAATTCAGCTTGCTACATCAAATTGTTTCACAACTTTAACTGACACAACTTCACTTCTAGAATCTGTGACTTCAACAGGATGGGGCAACAATTCAAGGACTATGGCAGAGTTGAAGTGGAACATTAGGGAATGATTGGAAGAATGTGTAGAGAACAATGGATGCCACTTCACAGACACAATATTCAAAAGTGGTTGTTTACGATTCCTAAGTGCAGGACAATGATGTCAAAATTACATAGTTTTTAAGTTAAATTAATTTAAAATAATTTACAAGTTATCAGGTTAATATGCTGCACCCTGTATATAATTTGGACAAACTGATATATCTGAAGTATATTGTTATAGAATACTTGCAACAAAGAAAACTTCAATCAAATGCCTAATATAAAAAAAATTATTTCTCACTACTGAAAATAAAATGATCTGAAATAAAATTTTCTCACCCACTGCTTTAGTTACAGAAACCTCATCCTCGTAAGCCCCTCTATTCTGTATTTTGGTCCAGTCTCTGCATATCTCAAGAAGATTAGAAAGTTTGGGCTTACACTTCCAATAAAACCACAAATGAACTTATGTAGAATATTATGCAATGACAAACAGATTTTCTATATTAGAGAAGCCAGGCATTTACCAGACACTGCTGCTACATCAAAACAGTAATACAAAAAATCACTATATAGGGGCCACAACAAGAAAGTTGATTAGCCACATATTGGAACATAAGGGAGACATACATAACAGGCATAGCAGTGAACAACAGGATCATTTTTATCTGGAGGCTTTGATCACTGAGAAATAATGGCCCTGCAATAAACCCACATTGGAGCTTCTAAAGCTATGGGTCATGCTGTATAAATCCTTAACAAGGTAATATATAAAGTAGACCACTACTACTACTACTTTAATCCCTTTTGTATGGTAAATTGTGCAAATCTAGATTCTACATAGGTGGCTATCTATGAGGCATTCAATTCATCATTATATTCAAATTTAAATATTGTAATCATGTTCCGTCTAGAATGAGCCAATGTTAAAAATTTAGTAACAAGATTCAAAAATATTCTTTTGCCATTCACCTGATGAAGATGTTTTTGAAAAGGTCTAAAGTACTTGCGAAAACATTTATTTTTGTCATTAAACATGAATAATGTTGAAGACAGTGTTCTCAGTGTTAATTTATTTCATGAACATTTCAATGTGAAAGAAAAAAAATTCTTCATTTTAATAAAATGATCTGAAAAGAACTAACATATATAACTATGCAGAATTATTTAAAAATTATATAAACTCAACTATATGAATTTTGTGTTATATATCCATTTAACTAGAAAATATCACACACACAGTGACTTTTTCCTCTAAGAATTAAAATTTACATGTAATTTTAAATTTATACAATTGAAGTTAAATTTTCAAGCATTTTTATTAATTATATGTAAGCATTATTTTTGTATTTTATTTATAAAATACAATCACTATTGAATATTACTTACTTTATTCAAATCAGGTTGCAGTGTTTTATCATAAAATTTTCCATTTATAACAGTCACTGATACATTTACTGGAAATGGCTTTAATTTCCATATTGTCCTGAAATAAATTTCCAGAATAAAGACAAATATTAAAATTATAATAATATAATATATTTTATTACATATATTTACATGTCAAAACCAATTTATTTGTTGATTGATTTTCTATTTTATAAATATTAATGAAAAGCATCCAAGAATGAAAAAAAGTCTGTTGTAGAGACTGTTCTCTCTATTGGAAGTATGATATTCAAACACATCAAATTAACAATTTCCTATTTTTCAAAGATTGAAAATGTGATATTTCAAATTACTGTTGTAGGNATTGAATAGCCATTTCCTTAACAGGAAATATATAAAAGAACTACTGTTTTTAAATGAATACTTCATTCATATTCACTAAAACCTTGGTACATTAATATGCTGAAGACTGAAGTAGATGTGTCAAGTATTAACAGTAACAAAAACTTATATCATTGAGAATAAATACAAGATCTGCAAGATATATATATATATATATATATATATAAGTACAGTAGAGCATTGATTATCTGAATGAATTCAATTGGGGATGGGTTGTTCGGATAACTGATTATGTATGAAAAATATATTAACCTATCCCATGTTGAAATTCATTCAAATCCTGGCATGTCCTTAAGTACGCTTTCATGGTCGCACCAGTGCTGCCAGCTAAAACTTGCACACCAACAAAAATAATATTGGAGTAGCCCAAGACATAGCCAAAGATTGCAGTGCCACAGCACTAGCGGAAATTTAAATTTGCCGATTGGAAAGCTTTTGGTTAATTGACATTTCAATAGATTGATATTCGGATAATCGATGCTCTACTGTATAACACACATCACAAAGCCCTATATCTAAATTTAAATACATCTGGAAGCGAAAGATTGCTTGGGATCCAGGTGGTGCAACTGGCAAGTGCACCGCATGGCAAGCAGAGGCTGCGGGTTCAATCCCACCCCCAAGTCAATTTTTTTCTCCTGGATGGTTCTAAATTATTTAATTAGTTAAAAGATGGTGCCTAATGTCTACCTGTAGTAGCAAATTACTTTGTATTAATTATTTAAATTAGTGGAATTATAGCCCAATTATTTAGGCGATTGTTTGGTGATGTTTCTATTTCGTGTTTTATACAAATCTTTATGTATTTATAAATGTACTCAAATCCTTTCTTGCTTTATAAAGTCTTGTTTAAAATTTAATATAATAATTAATTATAACTTACTTCATTTGAGAAAAACTGTAATTCATGAAATAATGTTCATCTAAAGCAGCTCCCAAATGATGTGGATTACACAGGAAATGTTTCTTAAATATTAAAAAAAGATTCATAATAAACTATGCAAAAACCTTTTGAATTAGCAGATCAAAATACTGTACCCAGATACAACTGAGACATACACCTGTGCTCCAGATATATACACAATGTTTTAATCATTTGAAGATGTACAGGTAGACCTAATATACAGCAGTTCCTCTTGGATGTTAGCTTCAGACCATAAGGGTTTTTATTTTGTCTAGAACAGGAGTAATGTATATGCACACTTTTTGCACATTCTGCTCACTTTTAATCATGACCAATTTCTGTATAAAACCTGACACCCACTGTTATTTATGCCTAATGTCTCCCAAAATCCCATGCACTTTAGACTAATGGCTTTTAGGGCATTAATACAAGACCCCATATGCACTATACCAGTTTTGTCCACAAACAACAGGAGATTTGATATTCAAGTCAAGGTAAGCAGAAATCTTGGCTATAAACCTAATATGGTAAAACATTTGTGTAAAAAAATCAATATTTGAATTCTCAGCTCAACTTTTGTATCACTATAGTTCCAAGAATGATGTAAATTACAAGGTTATCACTTACAACATTCACATTCAGACTGCATAGTGGGAAATTACAGGGTACAAATACAAAAATGTTTTACAGAAGAAATCTCAACATCTACAAGATCCTCAGAAACAATAAGGATAGAGTGGATCCTACAAGAATACCAACTCACTGACATCAGAGACAATCAAACATGAGTATATCAGTGCAACAGCAAAATATTGATATTAAGCAGGCTTAAAGAGCATCATTACACCACCCAGAAAAAATTGCCTTCCATGGCTCTGGCATTATATGCTATGTATGATGTATCTATAAGATGGGAGATGTAAAAAAAAATCAAATCATAAGAATGAGACACAGTGTGAAATACAGTGGGTGATCGGTTAACGAACAGATCGGATAACGAACACTTTCGTGAAAGATTTTTATGATCGGACAATGAACACATGTTCGGATAACGAACACTTCACTGAACAAACACAAGAAGAAGCGTGTAAATAACGAATACCAATTGGTCTTCCTTTGTCTCAGGCAACAATTCGCAACAATTCGAAACTCTTCGGAGCGCGGGAGACGTCGACAACGACGTTCTACCCAGTATATACTGATCGAATAGTATTCCCCCGAACTTTGAAACTCTCCCTTGTAATTCCAGCCTTTTATATTTCTGACAGAAACAATTCTTTTACGTTTTCTTCTGAAAATACGGATTTATGCCGATGTCTGCTATTAAAGATCTTTTGAAGAAGTGGGAGGATGTCAGAACAACGGTCTTAAAATAGCATCCAAACCAGGTTGAGGTTAATAGACCTATAGATCTCTACAATTACAATGCTATTAATTACTTCTGAAAAATCATGAAGAAGACAGAAAAGCAATCGACATTGGACAGATTCTTTAACCCCCACAAATGGAAAAACACGACTAATAAAAATGCCCTTGTATATATGTATTTTTATTATTACATGTGAATAAACGTAGTAAGAAAGTATATATATTTTTAATTTTTGGGGGTCTCCAGAACGAATTAATCAAATTCCCATAGAAACCTATGGTAAATCGATAATCGGTTAACGAACAATTCGGATAGCGAACAAAGTCTTGGAACAGATTATGTTCGTTAACCGATCACCCACTGTAATTGGGACTAAGAAGACTGGGAGAATGGTGAACTTCAAGGATGAAGATGGATGTCTGGAACATGGAGATCCTTGTATTGAAATTCCTACAGGAGTCTAAATTAGGAATGTGGGAGATACTAAATTATATTTTATAATCAGCTATGACAACAAATTTTACAATGATAATTTTATTTATATCTGTTATAGAACTGTTTACAATAGAAAAATGTTTTAACCACCACAATGCTGAGAATAAATCATAACATTGAATTTATATTTAAAAAATACTGTCCTAATTATATTTATTCTTTTTCAATATTCTGTTGGTTTAAATATATTCTCTTTTATAAACAGCCTGATGTTGGCCTTTTAAAAAGGGCCAAAAACATTTGTGTTGGTTTATATTAAAGTATTATATTATATTACTTTATATTAAAGTATTTTTTATCTGCTGATTCAAAAGAAGATTTTGTATAGTTTATTATTGGTTTAATCAGATTAGATTTAGAATGTTAAATGATTCATAATCCTATTCCTAGCTTTTTATTATTAAAATACAAAGATTACCTGTCTGATGATAATATCTTCTACAATATGTTCTCCTTTAATAGGAACATCCATAAATCCTAATAATAAACCTATTCTGGAAATTCCAGCAAAAGCAGACAACTGAAGCTTTAATACGGAAGAAATTAAATCTGAATACCTAAAATTAAATAAAATTTCAGTTTACTCTATTGTGTTAACAGTATTGATAGATAGTAGGACAGAGTTTACTGAACTCAGTGAACTCTCCATCCTACTATACAATATTTGGCATGAATATCAATCTATAGTATACTAGTATTGATCGATACATTATATTTTTGTTTATTTTTGTAGATAAATTTTATATTACTAATGTAATCTATTTAAATCTCTTATCCACTACAAAAATACATCAAAATGTATCTAAAAACTATTTATCATAGATTTGAAACAGAATTAAATCATTTCATAATATAAATGCTTTAATATTTAAGCAACTGAGACATCCTACTTCTGCATTATGATAAAAATAGAATGTCTCATTTGCACTTGCAACTGCAATATCCCAGGAGCAATTTTCAAAAAGTTATAAAAAAAATAAAAACTTTAAAATTCTAGATTACAGGCAGTAAGATTTAAAAAATATTCCTCATATCATAGTTTACCCACAATGGAAGTGACCAGTTAACAAAGAAAATTCCAGCAAATTCAGGTCAAACCATGAAAAATTCTTATCAGTATTCAAAGTCAGATCCCTCAGAATGGCAGACTGACATATTTAATATTTCAAACATCAGTAACTAACTTTATGTATAACATGAAAAACCCATTCTCATTTATATTCATTCCTATTGATTTCCAAAATAGGATTTATATTATGGTGAACATATAAAATAAAACATCTTACATTCATTTCAATAAGCAAATGAACTTTTCAGTGTATGAAAATATGCTTGTAGATTAAAAAGATGGCTACATGTCTGTGCTCAAGTATTGTTTTCAGATCACTAATAAAATTTCATTTTATTATTAAATACTAAAACAACTAATAATTGTATTGTGACTATCTACAATAAAATCATATGTGAGATGAATATAACAGAAATTTTTACACTGTATATTACTTTAAGTATATATTAAAGTTCACTATCACTGTTATATATATTTATATTTACAGTTGTTACAACTAACAATTAATTTAAACTAGTTTTTTCAATAGAGGCAAAAATATATTTCTTTGGGAGTGAAAATTAATGTCAGGACCTCATACCAGACAGGAGAGAGAATATAAGTAAGACTATCAGATAAAAGATAAACATATATTGTTGTATATATATAATAAAAAGGTAAGTAAATTTTAAATATCATGTACAAGTGAGTATGAAATATGATGTTATTTTTTAAATTTTGTTAAAAATTACTGAGAAATAATAATACTCCTTAACTGATACATAGTCATTTAGGAAGCAATTTTTAAGGAAATGTTAAGAAAAGCTGATATAAGCATACATTGATAATTATGAAATAAATACAAAACAATTATGAGAGCCGAACTTGGTGAAATGGTTTGTTTAAATTTTTTNTAAACATTTACTTAGTTATAACTTATTTAAATTATTTTAATTTCATTTTTAATAAAATAATAATATTGATATAAAAGCCATTGTCTGTGTGTGTGTGAATTCGTTATAACTCCTGCAATTTTCGTCCAATCCAGATGAAATTTTGGTTATATTCACTTTATGTTCTGATGGAAAGTATAGGCCACTTATTTTGTGGAAACATTCGCTATAAAATAAATGTTTTTACAGATTTTGAATCAGTGATCGCGCTTATGTTGTGGTGACATCAGTGACCATGTCATGTTCATGCTTGACAAGGAAATTTCCCATAGGTTGCTTTTTAAAATATTTCGGCAAATGGCATATTTTAAACTTACTTCATTAAATTTAAAATTTAAACTTTAAAAAAAGATAGCCTCATCATGTCACTTCTATAACAAACTTTTAAAAAATCTTTCCATAGTGACCATGTGGCATTCTATTATCCATAATAGACACACAAAAACCTTTAAGTGACCAGTAAAATATTTAATTGAAAAAACAACAAACATTTTCAACCATATTCTTTGGCCTTCTATTATCCAATTGGATGTAACAATCTAACTACCCCATTATTTAGAAAGTGTTATTGCTCATCTAACTAATGTACAAACAATTTATCTTTGTTTTATCAATGTGGAATTAAGAGATGGCTCTGTCAAGGGCTGCAGAAATAGCATCACAATGCCAGTCATCAAAACAATATTGGGGTATCTATTACTAAAGGAAGACAGCAAGGGAATCTTTTAAAAGCCAATAGTGTTTACTCAGAATGTAGTGTATAAAGTAATTTTATAAAGAAAGATTTTAATATTTTTTTAATATAAAGAGATAAACAATAAAACAACATTTTAAAGAATAATAAAATTGTTTTCCCACGGATTTATTTCCTTCCTGGTTGAAGATGATACATCGAATGTGTCACCCGGAATCTATGAGAAGAAAGAAAACCTTATTGGTCAGTGGTGAAAAAATAATCTTAATAAGGCAGTGGAAAAACCCAATGATGGCCCCCTTTATAAAAAGGAGGGGTTGATGCGTCAAAGACAGTCTCCAGAGTTAAGTGAACTGCAGGATTACGTGCGTGGATTAGCCGCTACCAGTGACTGTTCTAATCACCGCCGTGCGGGAAGACCATTGCCTACAAAACCTCATTCTAAAGAACTGTGTGATCTCTCGAGATCCAAGGACTAAACTTCCAACCCTCACAACTTTTATCAAGGTACTTATCCTCATGCAAAGTAAATGTAAACTCTCTCTCTCATTCGGACTTGTTATCGGGAAACTAATAGCTACATTAATTGTAATCCAACATGAACTGTATATAGCTAAAATAATAATAAATGGGTATTATGTATATACAAAAAATCTGTAGAGTGCAATTCCTCTGATTCTCTCCTTCCGCCTCCATCCCGGAACCAAAAGTCCGCACACGCAACCGTTTGCGTAAAGAAAATTAACAGCCAATATTCTTTTCCTGTGTCTGTTCACAAGACACAGTGGTATCATCCTGACAGGGCGCTAAAGAGGTGCCAACCCTGCGGTCACACAATGGACATTCTTGATTTACTACAAAGGACATTTTCAGATGTAATATTCTATTAAAAAAATATATGTTCAGTGACAAATAAGCTGTAAAAAGTCTTTTAGTAGTAACAATTGTAAATTACATTATATTAAAATTTGTATGATCTTACTTGGAAATAGCTCCTAAAGACTATTTTATCTGTACAATGATTTTATTTTCTCCCATGTAGATATACTATAAATTCTTCTTTTCTTATGTTTTTAGTTAATAAAAATATATACTCACCTATTGCTCTTTTTATGCAATTTTGAAATAACACAGTTGACAAGAGAAAACTAATCTTTAAACACAATCAATTTTTTTACATGGAAAAAACAGTTTATTTGAATATTTTTAAATTTAACTTTTTGTTAAAATTGTGTTACTGTTTAAAAAATGTTACTCTTTTTGTTGAAAGATTGGTTTTAAAATTACAAGTTTCTAAATCAACAGTTTATTTATATTTTTTAAGCACAGTACAGTATTATTTGCATATCAGCAAATACAGTATGTTTCCTATGCTACCTTATGTTTACATACAAATAATGTTAATGATAAATGTTAGAATAAAAAAACTCATGTTTCTTTTGTAAATTGCTTATTTTTTGTTCCATTGAAGTTGAGTATATAGGCCTACATCCTATAGAAAAATGCTTGATATGAAATTTTCTACAGGATATTTGTACTGTACTTTTTTACATGAATTCTTTGGAATGTATTCACCATGCAAAAAAGGGATAGGTGTAAAAGTATTTTATATATGTTATGTCAGACTTTTTCATTCATTTATTAAAAATCCTTCCACAAATTCCTTTGTTAAGCTACAACATATAATGCAATTGCCTGATAGACTGTTTTAGAATGTTAATTTTGAAACTGCTTTATAACTTTTATAATTTAAAAAGTTTGGTCCTGAAAAAGACAAAAAATTGCTCAAAGCAGTTGTTTTTCATACAATATCAGCAGTTCTTAACCTTCTTAGTGGTCAGCAGTTCTTAACCTTCTTAGTGGTCAGCACCCCCTTGAATCTGAAAATAAGCTCTTGCACTCCCTTAAAAAATGTGTGTATATTTTTTTATTTAAGAAAAAACATTTATTGTATAAACAAATGCCGTGTTTGTTTACAATATATATTACTATATAACAAAAAGCAATATTTAAATTTTAATGGCTAGGTTGTTGTTGTTTATTAATAATTCTATTAAAATGAGGCTCTTTTTTTGAAAGAGCCACACATAAGTCATCAGATGCATTTAAGCAATTTCTGCCTTTTGTTTTGATGTGCAAAAGTGCTGAAAATCCCATTTCACACAGGTAGGTGGCGGCAAATGGTAAAAGTGTCTCTAGTGCTGCTTTTGCCAGTTGTAAATAAGCTTCTAACTGTTTACACCAGAACTGTTCTAAGTCTAGTTTTTCAAATTCATATTAGTTTGTATTTCGATAAGATCTTCTTTTAACAAATCGTTGTTGTCCATTGAATTTAGATCAAACAAAAATGGACTGAGTATCCATCTATTAATTTTGCTAATATTTCCCGTGGAAAAGTATCCATCAAATGATTCACTCAATTGCTGGAGGTGTATTATAATTTCTGGTATAATTATTATTTTTTCATTTACCAAAACGACTGAATCCAGCAAAGGAAAGTTTGCTAAATTCCCATGTTCAACTCAATGTCTCCAATGTTTTAATTTTTCAATAAATGAAGCTAACTTTCCACTAGCTGTTATTATGTTTTTGCTAAATCCTTGCATTGAAGTGTTTACTTCATTCATGTGGCTAAATATATCTGCTAGGTAGGCTAGCTGAAGCAATGCGTCTCTATTTCCAAAAGCTTCCACTAAATCACTATTTTGGTTAATAAGAAACTGTATAATTTCTTTGTGCAATTCAAAAATCCTGGTCAGCATGTGGCCCTTGGAGAGCCACCATATTTCTGTATGATAAAGAAGCACAGTATGAACAACACCGATTTCTTCGTACAAAGCATAAAAAATACGATGATTAAGTGCTTGTCCTCGGATGTACTTAACTACATTCACTGCTGTAGTTAGATATTGTTTCAAATTCTCTGACAAAGTTTTCGATGCAAGTGCATGACAATGCAACATGCAGTGCATTATTGTAACTTGCGGTATTTCTCTCTTCATATATGAAATAAATCCAGAATTTTTACTCAACATTGCAGGGACACCATCAGTGCAAATTGAGCCTATAATACTCGTGGGTATTTGGTGTTTTTTAAAAAAAATTTTAATGTGATTAAAAACATCAATGCCTTTTGTCGTCAAATCAAGCAGTTCACAAAATAGAAAATCTTCTAATATTTCATTTTCTTTAATGCAATTATCAACATCAGTTGACTCGTCCAGTTGGATGCTTATTTTTAGAGGGCTGGCTTTGATATCTTCTGCTATTTGCAGTAAAATATCAGCACTGAGATCTTCAATGCGCGATCAAATCACGTCATTTGATAACAGAATTTGTTGAATTTTCTTTTGTGCTTATAAGAACCAAACAAATTTTTTGCAATTTCAAGTGCATATGGTTTTACTAGTTCTTCAGCTATTGTATATCTCTTTTTTTTCTTAGCACACAGATATGCTACTTGATAAGAAGCTTCTAGCAAAAACTTTTAAACTGCTGCAATGTTAAATTTTGTAATAGTACCGCTGGCATCAAATTGTGCTTTCTTAGATTTCAAGATGTTAAGACTATATCCTGCAGATTCACCACCATGCTGACTATTGAAATGTTTAGGCTTACCAGACGTCCCGTTTTGATGATGTTGTCCTAGCGTCCCGCCCAGTTTGTCATTTTGTCCCAGTTATTTGGTAAAACTTTAAAAGTGCCGAATATACAAAAATAAAAGTAGTGCAGCCTCGAGTGAAATGGCGATTTGGCACTTACCCCTCTGTAACACTCACTGTTGCCAATCTAAATATTTCCTATCTAGATCTAAGTACTTTTAATGTTGTCTATATGTTTTCCTCAAAAATTTATAGCATATGGCCTAATGAATTTAGATGTTTTATTTTGTCATTCGGATATTTTATCACAGAATTTATAATAGCACGTAGTCTATTAGATCTAGATATTTTTATTTCATTTTTTTTAGATATTTTGTTTCAATTAGAGTTGGCAAGACTGAAACTTACACTGGCCATGTTATTGCTGTGCATGTCAAATCTTAGTCGAGTTCAAATTGCTGATCGGCATTTGCAATTATTTCGTACAGTATCCATGCATTCTTTTATTCAGCGCGCTTGCAGCGCTTTTAGCGCATGTGTTAAATCATTAAGCCTACTGTCAGCGCGCTTCAGGAGCGCTTTCAACGCAC
Organism: Centruroides sculpturatus; assembly: GCF_000671375.1. Classification (NCBI taxonomy): domain Eukaryota; kingdom Metazoa; phylum Arthropoda; class Arachnida; order Scorpiones; family Buthidae; genus Centruroides; species Centruroides sculpturatus. The sequence continues at coordinate 534,332 of NW_019384622.1, read as the reverse complement.
TAGCAGCACCTCTCGACCAAACTAAAAATAGTGTTTACAAGATGGATGCCTCCATGAGAAAGTATCTTTTTCGACTACCAAATAATAATCAGTTTTTTGCTGTTTTAAATGAGCAGATTTTTAATCGGGACATACGAAAATGGCTTTTAAAGATTTTATTTGAATACTTAGGTACGATATTGTGAACGTAACCAACGGTTTTTGCACGCTTTCTTCGTTGTTGTGAAACAGTCATCGCCAATGCCATAAATAAATCATCATTCCCTTGTCTTCTTATAATTAACATCGAACTTAATGGCTTTTCTTCTAATATGCGTGTAAATATAGCAGAAAGAAAATCATTGTTTATATCAGCCATTTTGAGATAGCTCTTTGTCCAGCAAAAGTGTTTTCAACGGTCAGCAGAGAAAACGTCATTTCCGGCAGCAACTGCTCAGCGCATTACTGAATAAAAGAATGCGCGGTATATTAAATTCATTTGATCTCTAAAATGCCAAAAAGAAACCATGTGTTTACTGATGATTGAAAAAAAGTCTGTGATTGTATTGACGAAGTGAAATATGAACTGTGCTTTTCAGAATTTTCAGTAACTCATGGTGGGCATTCAAACATTAAAAATCATTTGAAATGTGTGAAACATAAGGCAAGCAATAAGAACTTCCTCAAATGTATTGTCATATTTTAAATGTACCGATTAAAACAACAAAGAATTTTTAACAAAGTTTACACTAGTGATAAATATTAATAATAAGATATGTTTAGTTCAGTTATTAAAAATTGCTTTTAACTCGTTGGTTTTGTTAACAACTACTTTATTTAGCCTTTTCAATCATAGCTACTTATCCTAGTAGGCTAATTTTCTGTTACGAGTATCTCAAAATTGTCCCGGTTTGAGAAAAAAATATTATGGTAAGCCTAGAAATGTTCTAACTTTGAGGGTTTAAGATTGGAGTTGGAAAATATTTTGCAACATAAAATACATTGTGGTCATTGCATACCATCTTTTTCTGTTGTACAAGTGAATCCATAAGCAACATAATCATCTTTCCATTGACACTTTTTCGACATAACAAGGGTTACTACAATTTTAATTACAATTACAGTCACCTCATTCATATTTTGTTTTTAAATTTTTTAAATTTCTCTCACACTCCAGGTTAAGAACCACTGTACAATATGAAAACAATCTTAGGAAAAAATAGTTGAAAATTGGTATAATGTAGTTTCTTTAATTTTTTTGTTTTTTCTTCTATCTTATTTTATTTTCTTTTTAAGAAACAAAACTATAAATAATATAATTAAACCAATCATTCACAAATAAAATAAGTTATTTGAACATAAAAATCTCTGATTCATCTAGCATAGAGAATATTATTGAAGAGTAATTCAAAATAATTACTAAATAGATCAGTTGTTTATATTTTTCTTTCTTTTCTAACATTACATTAATCTGAATTTCTAATACTTTCTATAATAAAGTAATTAACACATCTAGTTTTCTAAAAAATTTAAGTTTGTATTGTTTTCATGACAAATTTTAAGCTTTAAAAACAAAAAGATATAATGTATTTAATTATGTGACACTTATTTCTACATGAAAATGATTTTTATATAAAATGCACATATTATCTTTCTGTATTATTATACTGTAAATTATATATATAACAATATAAAAATATTAAAAAACTTACCAATAATTATGCCATATTCCATCATCTTGATGAAATAAATTTTCTACTAATGGATAAACTAAAACAATGTCTGAAACATCTCTAAACAAAATGAAAAAAATCAAATTAAAATAATCACCAAATTATTTTATATTAATAAGAAGAATGTGAAATTTTGCCACATTGACAAGTATGTAATAATCAACTGTTTTCAATAAATAAAAAAACCTTTATTTAAAATTTATTCAAGTTTTAGAATGCAACATAATTGGCATTTTTGTTCATAACTATATCTGCTATACATAAAATAACATAAGAATTGTCCTAATCATTTTTTTGCTCTAGCATATTATAGCTACTAAATTCTTATCAATATCAATATTAATAAATATATAAAAATATTTAGGAATATGTTATGGAAACTTCAAAATAATATTTTTCATATTAAAAGATACAATTAATAAAGTTTGTAATTAGTTTCCTGTATTTCTAATAGATATTAGTAAAGTTTTATTTCTAGAATAATTTATTGTAATTTGTATGATTATCATTATTTCATAAAAACTTTAATTTTTTTTAACTTATGAAATAATGATCACTGCTTTGATAGTATATACATATGTCACCAATTGTTATCAAGCTTTAATGATTGCAAAAATAAACATTATTCTCAGATAAACAAGGATACTTACAAGCTATGTTAAATGTCCTAAGTTTGAAACTAAATATGCAGTAATTATCCATGAATATACAAATGCAAACAACAACTCTTACCTGTGTATTTATTATATCAATAAATCATAATTTAAATGTTTCTATTTTTATAGATAAAATACTAATGATCCATAAAAGACCTTTGAAAGTGATCTTATATAAGTTATATATTACAAAAATTACTATCCTTTTTATTTCTTTGTTTCTAATTCCTATTCTACAGTTTCTTACATACACATGTATATATTTTCAATTAATTAAAAAATTTAGTTTTTAACATTTAAAATATTACCATTTGAACAGCCAATCAGTGAATTTTATTTAATTTGTATAAAATATAGATAAATATAAAAAAAACTATGATAATTATAATTATTACCTTTCATAAAGTTGAGTATAAAATCTAACATTTAATGCACCTAATTCAGATCCAACAAGAATAAATGGACGTGGTAAAGGTTTGCTTACAGTAACAAGATGATGTAAATCATCTACCATTCTAAATAGTAAAAAAAAACAGCAGCCAATAAAAATAAAAATGTATGTAAATTAAAGTTAAAAGTGAAGTTTTAAGTATCAAAATAATTTTAAATAAAATTAAAAAGTTTAAAACACTTACCGTTCAACAGTACTTAATTGACCAAACCTTTTTATTACATATGGATCTGATACATTCTATAAAATAAAATTAAACATTTACTTAGTTATAACTTATTTAAATTATTTTAATTTCATTTTTAATAAAATAATAATATTGATATAAAAGCCATTGTCTGTGTGTGTGTGAATTCGTTATAACTCCTGCAATTTTCGTCCAATCCAGATGAAATTTTGGTTATATTCACTTTATGTTCTGATGGAAAGTATAGGCCACTTATTTTGTGGAAACATTCGCTATAAAATAAATGTTTTTACAGATTTTGAATCAGTGATCGCGCTTATGTTGTGGTGACATCAGTGACCATGTCATGTTCATGCTTGACAAGGAAATTTCCCATAGGTTGCTTTTTAAAATATTTCGGCAAATGGCATATTTTAAACTTACTTCATTAAATTTAAAATTTAAACTTTAAAAAAAGATAGCCTCATCATGTCACTTCTATAACAAACTTTTAAAAAATCTTTCCATAGTGACCATGTGGCATTCTATTATCCATAATAGACACACAAAAACCTTTAAGTGACCAGTAAAATATTTAATTGAAAAAACAACAAACATTTTCAACCATATTCTTTGGCCTTCTATTATCCAATTGGATGTAACAATCTAACTACCCCATTATTTAGAAAGTGTTATTGCTCATCTAACTAATGTACAAACAATTTATCTTTGTTTTATCAATGTGGAATTAAGAGATGGCTCTGTCAAGGGCTGCAGAAATAGCATCACAATGCCAGTCATCAAAACAATATTGGGGTATCTATTACTAAAGGAAGACAGCAAGGGAATCTTTTAAAAGCCAATAGTGTTTACTCAGAATGTAGTGTATAAAGTAATTTTATAAAGAAAGATTTTAATATTTTTTTAATATAAAGACCTAAATCTGTTTATGTGTGTGTAAGTTAATTCTCTATAACTCCTCCTATTTTTGTCCACTCTGAATGAAATTTTGTTTTGTTGCTTTTTATGTTACAACAGATAATATAAACTACTTAATTTGTGGAAATATTAACAATTCTTGAATTTCTTGTAATCGCTATTCTCAATTCTTCAATCTCTACTTTCTCATAAAAAGTATTCCGTCGTGCTTGACGGGGAAATTTCTAGTATATTTATAATTATAAAAGCTGATAAAACTATAAAAAATTGAATATATACATTCAAAATCAAAACGTACGATATATTATAATTATTAAACATCATATAATTTATAATAATTTAATTATGTCCTCTGCTATTTATATTTTAAAAATATCAAAATAAATTAATTTTATACAAATTTTAATCCAATGTATAACAGAACAATAACAACTAAAAAACTAAATCATTAAAACATTTTAAATATAGAAATTTGTATCATAAAGTTTTATTCTATCATAGGATTTTGAAAATTTAACAATTTTATACATAAATCTTTTAACAGAATAATTGAAGTAAATGATTAGAATATATAAAAACCAATAAAAAAAGATCATATACATTTACATTCTGTAAACGTTGTCTGCTAAATCCAAGACCGTGACGATCATAAATGCAAACCTAAATAAAATAAAATCCAAAATGAAACAATGTTTTATCAGAAATAAAAATTTTTAACAGAGAATATTTTCTACCAAAATTTTTTAAAATGCTTTATTTATTTTTAAGTTAAAATAATATAACTTTTAAAAAGTAATATTTAAACTATATAATCTTTGAATATAATACAATATAATCAAATATTTCAATGTAATAAAACATTATTTAATTTAGCTGACACAATCTATCATTGGTCTTTTACAGTGGTACCTCAGGATACGAAATTAATCCGTTCCGAAACTGAGATCGTATCATGAAAATGTCGTAAGGTGGATCATCTTTTCCCATACGATTACATGTAAAACCAAATAATTCGTTCCAACGCGAAAAACATACTCAAATTAAAGCCAAGTAATACATTAAAAAAAATAACTGTAGTAAGAAAAACAAATGAAAAATGCGAACTAATGTAACGTCGTATGGTGAGTTTTTGTTCGTATCGTGGAGCAAAAATATGTTCGAATTTCATGTCGTATCCTGAAAATTTCGTATGCTGGGGCGTTCGTAACCTGAGGTACCACTGTATTCACGTCTTGTAATATATAACTGACTTTGACTATTAAGAAATTCAATAAACAATTTAACAGATTTCATTTCCATCGAAATCTGTTAAATTAATGTAACTTTGGCATACAAAAAGAAGAGACTATAACTCCAATCCAGATAGTATTTAAAAACATAATTAAAATTAAGCTTTTAGGTACCATCTCTAACAAATCTAAAATAAATGCAATTTTAAATCTAACAAAAATGGTAAGAAATATCAAATTATAAGTGAAAAATAACTAGAAATTTTCTTTATGTTTACATTTTCTGAGAAGTTCAAAATAATCACAAGAATATGAAGAGTAGAAACTTCTCTCTCAAACTTATAAAACATTGTTGGTAAAAAAACAATTTTTTAAATAAAATTAGCTAAATATACCTGTGTTAGCTTTGATAATTCTTTCTGTGCAGGTATCCAAATATCAGATGTCATACCAGTAGATGAATCCATAATAACTATTTTAGAAAAAAAAAATTAAAACAATCTTTTTAATACAGCTAAAAATACATTTTTTAAATATATTTTTAAAATAATACACAACAAATAAAATAAATATTACAGTAATTTTATTCTTGAAATTTCAATGTATTCAAAATGGCCAAATTACACTATAATGTAGTTTTACTAAAAAACACCTTAGAAGTTAGAAAGGATAAAAATACAGACACATAATATACAAGGTCTGTTCAAAAAGTATCGGACCTTTTTTTTTCCGCATAAACCAATGATGTGCGAGAGGCCTCCTTCGGTGGAGTTGTGGAGGGGACAGTCATGCACAGCCCTGAATTTTTTCCCGCCTGCAGGAAGCGTCAGTCGTTGGCAATCGGCCTATGAGTGAGGTCATGAAGTGCGCTCTCGTTGGATTCCACTAAGCTGGAAAATGACTGAACAACGTGAGCTGCGATATTACATCAAATTTTGCCAAAAACCTTGGCGATACCCAAGCGTAAACAATTCACAAGATTCAGCAGGCTTTCGGGGACGATCCTCGAGGCCAAAAAAAGCGCGGCAGGTCCGCAGCAATATCAAAGGTCATGTTGACAGTTTTTTCGACTCTCGTGGGGTGGTGTGTCGTGAGTACGCACCACAAGGCCAAACCATCGCAAAGGAGTACTACCAGGAGGTCCTTCGTCGTCTTTCCGATACAGTGCGACGCAAACGACCGGATCTGTGGTCGATCAAAACTTGGCAGCTCCATCGTGATAACGCATCCGCCCATTCTGCGCATCTGATTCGGGCTTTCGTCGCCAAACACAATACTCCTGTGGTTCGTCACGCTCCGTACTCTCTCCACATGGCTCCGTGTGACCTTTGGCTATTTCTCAAGCTGAAAATGCCGCTAAAAGGAACCCAAATTTAGTCGAGAGAAGACATCATGCGAAATGCGACGGACCGGCTGATAACCATTCCAAAAGATGCGTTCCAGCAGTGTTTCCAGCAATGGCAGGAACGCTGGGAGAAGTGTATACATTACCAAGGAGACTACTTTGAAGGGGATTAAGGCTTTGTACATCAAAATTAATAAATTTATTTTTGCCGACCAAAGGTCCGATACTTTTTGAACAGACCTTGTAGTTTTATTTCTTAAATAGTAATAATTTCTATTAACAACTAAAATTATTGATTTTAATAAAAATAAGAAAATGCAAGTATAGCTCAAACAATAAAATGTTTTAATTCTTATATTAATAAGTTCTTTAGCAAATTTTTTATTAATACTAATAAATAGTGTTGGACCAAATATTTATCATTATTTGGTATTTGGTTATATTTGGAAACAAAGTAACTTTCAATATTTGGTATTCAGCCAAATATTAAACATGTGTATTTGATTTTTGAACTGAATACTTCCTAAAAGCTGAATTATTTTGCTGAATAATCTCACTTTAGTTTGGGGAGGGAGAAAGAAGGAAAAAGTAAATAAATAAATAAAACCAAAAATAAAATGAAAAGAAAATTTTAATCTATTGTTATTTATTCCTTTTTAAAACAAATACCAATATAACTTTAATAAATAATCACAAGCAAATACTATTTATTAATAACAATAATTCAAGAGTGATAAATTGAAATGAAGGAACATTAGTGCTTCTGCATTCATAGGATGTATATAATTTTGTTGGTGTCATAAATACTTCTAACTTTGCTGAACATACTGTATGTTCACTACATATCACTACATACACTTCTTTGTGGGGCTGCCAAAAAAAATGTCAGACCTCAATGGCATGATTTAATTTTTTACTTTTTATCATATAATAATAATTTCTTAAAAATAAAAATGTATATACCAGGGATGGTTGAACCCTTTTGAGCCTATGTGCCATATAGTAAGCATACTTAGTTTTAAAAATGTTTATGCGTGCCAAAGTTTTAGACTTTGAATAACAATATTTAAAAAAATTAAGCAAATATGAATAAATAAAACGAATATTAGAATAAATGTAAAGAAGCTGATTGAAAAAAGATCAGGTGATAAACTGAAAGGATGATTGAAAAACAGATGACAAATTGAAATACAGATGATAAATTGAAATCATATGATACGTTACATACCACTTTGGGTATGTGTGCCATAGGATCACTGTCCCTGGTATATACTCTTTATTACTAAACAGAAGCTTCTTTCCATCTTAGTCTAAGTCAGTGGTGATTCCCAAAGTGGGCATCCCCTTTGGAAGTAGGAGATTCAAGGACACTGGAAATCAAGGGGGTGTTAAGGATGTTTAAAGACAAGGAAAATAAAAATTTAACTGTTGAGCTTCAAACAGATAACTGTAAAGAGCAATTTTTGAGAAATACAACTTTATGCATAAGGCATAAAAAGTACTTCTCTTCATAAACATAATGAGAAAATAAACAAGTTGGAAATTATATAAATTGAGAAAAGTAAACTATTTGCACTAGCAGTTGAAGAAATTGATCAATTCATTATGAAATTATTAGAGAAATTTGTAGTTGCTCTTAAAACTGTCACTGGCTTTAAACTCAGTGATAGTGTCTTATTAATAAAGATAACTAATTACAATTTAAATAAAAATACAAAACAAAAACCAGAAAAAATATGCTGACTATTGTGAATATTGCCTAATTATGTTTATTATTATTATATTGCCTAAAAAAATATAAAAAACACAAAACATACTTTAAACAATTGGTAAAGAATTAAAATGAAATCATTAATTAAAATAAGAAATTTAAAAAAAATGCTGATTGAGATATTCTGATATCCATAACAGTCAAGGAGCATTTTAGGACAAAACTGTATAAAGTGTATGGATAGAGTTTTAAATATATAAAAATGATTAGCAATTATTGAATATAAAATGATCTCAGTCAGTAGAAAATTGAGATGATTTATTAATATTTAAAAATTTGTTTTTAAATTGTTTGGCTGGCAGGATTTATCTATGACCATTGACTACCATAATTTCACTCATACATTTAACAAAAAATTTACAAAAATAAATAAATTTATAAAAAAATTTATTCAAATATAAATAAATGTAAATTAATATTATTTAAAAATTTAATTTGTAAACTGGTGTTTTGAAATGGCGAAAAGGAAAATGAAAACAAATTTTTGTATATTCGTATTATTTTATATTTTTATGTTAACTTATAAATTAAGCCTTATAACTTACTTTATTCTTAATTTCTGATTTTATTATATAAAACCTTCCTGTTTTACCTGTTGGAAGTCCTTTTCCCAAACAGCTAATGTACATTGTCTGTTGCCAGTTGAAATCAAGAAATTCACCTAAAAATATTTGCATATTTAATAATTATCAATAAATAAATCAAAAGTAGTAACAAAATAACACAGATATAACAAAAAAATGCTTAAAATAATAAATTAAATTAAATTGAAATGTGTTATGAGGGACATGTTATGACAATTATATTGGACAAGACTTAAAAAAATCTGATAAAAATTCTCAGACATAGTTTTCTGATCCTGATATTTTTATTAATTCATAAATAATAGAATAATTACTTTAATTTATAATTATTGCATATCATAAAATAAAATTTATCTAATACAAATTAGTAATTTTTTTTAACTAAATATTTTCAGAGTACAAACACACCTTTTCTACAGTTCTAGCAAAAAATTATGTTTAATTTTTCTTTTAAAAGTTGCATTCTAAAAGAAAAATTTCTATAACCTTTTTGAAGTTTGTACTGATATTCTGTTCGAATATCATTTAACTGATGAAGTGTTAAATAAAATAAAAGTGTTTTCTTAACATAAAAAAGATTATAATTTTGTTATGTTTATATACTGAGTTATACATCATACTTTCAGGTTTCCTTCCATTTATACCATACATAGAAAACATTTTAAACCATTTTACACTGGCATTTGATGAGAGACAACTTGTAAGTCATTATTTAGCAGAACCGAAGGTATTAGAGATTCTTGATATATAATTAATCCAGGAAGAGTGTATGTATCAATGTCAAGGACGCCATATCAGATGTGTAGAAAACTTTTGCAACTTGATATGGTCGTCTACTCCATGTATATATTTTTAATTTTTCATGGCTAATTTCTAATATTTAATGGATTTACTTCTATAATCTGTCTGAGTTATGTAGGTCTGGAACAAGTTTTGAATACTTAAATTTTGTATTTGTTTGAAAATTTGTGTTCTAAAATTCTCTCTATTCTAATTTTTGTACATTTTTTAAACTCATTTTTGGTAATGCCTGAAAACAGTCAGTGTAAAATGGCTGAAAACATTTGTAACATATAGTATTAAGTTTAGTTTTTTTTGGAATTGTAGAAAAGATGTGGTGTGGTTATACTCTGAACTTCCTATTCCAATTGCATGTTTGCATGTATATAATTTTTCATAATTAAATATGAACAATAGTATATATATATATATATTTTACAATAAAAAAATTCATTTTTATGAATTAAATATAAAACTATTGTTCATATTTAATTCATAACTATGAAATTAGTTTTTTTTTATAGACATTATAAAATTAACTTACCTGATAATTTGAATTCTCTATTTTCATATTTCAAAGCAGCATAATTTAATAATGGTATTATAATCAGTCCTAATAACCAACATTTCCAATCAAAAATATATAAAAAGAACGTTTTTATAAAACTTGGCTTAACTTGAACATTAACATTAGACTTTTTTAAATCTTCTGTTTCATTATTTTTTTTTTTACTTTGTAACGATTGCTTATTGTTGTTATTAGTATTTAATGAATCTTCATTCTATTTAAAAATTCAATTTAATAATTTTTTAATATCAAAAAATAGTTTTAAGTTATTGTTTAATTAAATTAAATTGTTAAATTTAATTTTTAAAATTTCAATCTATAAAATTTTATTTAACTATTTCTTCCATCAACTACTGCTTGAATTATTAGTTCAAACTATTTGAAAAGCAGATGACTAAAACAGGGCCATGTTCAGTAACGCAGAACACCGAAGTTAGAATTCTGAGAGGCTTAGTATGCGGAGCTAAGAATACTGTACATATAAGAAGCTAGTGGTGGGAGGAGTCAAGCAGTAGTTAGAAACAAGTTCATCATCACAGCATAACTAGACTTAGCAAGAATTCTGCATTACTGAACACAGCCCTGTTAAGACACATACCTATTATTTTGAGGATCTAATGAAACCTCATTCAATTAGATCCTCAAAATTCTTAGATCAGATGACAGATCTCATCTTTGGCAGCTAGTGTTTGGACTAGAGCATTATATAAATGTTTCTGCAATTCAGCCTAACCAATTGGCCAGGCCTCATTGCAGGCTTGAATAAATCCCTCATAGATATAAATTAAGTCTTCTTAATGTTCATAGGACAGAGAAAGTTTTTAAAAAATTACAACTATTAAAAAACCAGAATAGTTGTATTTCAATAAATAGTTTTTACTGAGCTGTAGTTTGAAAAAATTGTAGACCTATAAATTCCTACTGTTATGTCTGTCTGTCTTTCCTTAATCTCGAGAATGGAGTTAGATAGATGAAAGACAAGACCAAATATGAAAGTTTAGGATGGAGGCCCTGATGAAGTATATACAAACTTCTGATTTGCACCAAAGTCACATTATTTCAATTAAAGAATTTTTCCCTGAAAGATGTTCAATAGATGATTGGCACAACTCTATTGTTAAAGGAAAAGTATGATGTACAAGGACAAGCCACTACTGATTTGAGATGGAGAGCATATATTTTAAATTAAATAAATTAGAAATACGATCAAAAATTGCAGCCTGGTATTGTGACAATGTAACAATAAATAATTGCTCATAATAATTTAACAATATAGTAAATCTTTACCTCTAATACCAAATTACTTAATATCTAATTATTAATAGTAGTGAAAAATAGCCTGATTAATCATAGCAATTGTTTGGTTTATTACAGTAGAACCTCAATTTAACAGTCTAATTTGAACAAGTGAATGTCCATTACAGCTGAAAGTTTGTTATATAATAAAGTAATATAATATAATAAAATAATTTTCCAAATGCATGCGTTAAAAAATTTAAAAATTAGTTTATCTGTTTTTACTTATGTTAATACATTTGTTTAATTAAAATTATGTATGTATGTATGTATGTATGTATGCATGTATGAGAAGTTTAATTTCACAGGAAGGTTTTATGTATGTATTATTGCTTACATACTCACCATAGTTCTGAGACTGTAATAAACAAGTATGCAATCTAAATCAAAATAAATAAACAAGTATTTTCTGGAAAATACAATTTAATTGTAACAGCAATCCACAAAACCTTTTTATAACAGTGTTGTGTGATTAGTAGTCTTTTTGTATTTGATTGTATTTAACTAACCAAATAAATAATGTTCTTAAGAGTGATGACTGTTGAATTTGAAAAAGTAACCTGTTAATTTTATACATAAAAAACAAAAAAAAAAAAAAAAAATACTTTTTACAGAATCTTCTGATAATGTGACTAACCTGAAATTTATTCCAATTGTTTAGAACAAGAAACATTCAACCTACACATCTAAATATTTGCAAAACAGATTTTTTCTCATTTGAAATTCTTAAAAACCACAATGATATAATTATAAACTAAATAACATTCTATTTTTACTTTTTTCCAACATAAAAATCTCAAGTTTTAAACAGTTTTAAACACAGAAAGAGTAATATGGTTAAAAATTTCTATTGCTAGAGAGGTTGCAGCCGATGCTTTCAGCCCAAAACGTGAATGTCAAATGTCAAGTGCCGCCATCTGGCAATTCTAGAATGTTGATAATGGCATTCACTACATCTAGCATGGAGAGTAGAAGTTCGGCTTAAACTTTATTTTTTTGTGTTTGGAGTTAAAATTATGATGTATTTTATTAAAATAATGATTATTTAAACATTTATGAATAATATTGTAAAGAAACAGATGATTTTAATCCAGAAATTATTTAATTATTCAATTTTTTTGCAAGTGATATGAAGTGCCTATAGAATTTACATATATTTCTGTTCATAATAGCTTATCATAATTCTGTAGGAGTAGGTTTGTTCTTTCACAGCATCTTCTACCATCAACAGTGCAATACATTTGTAAATTTTCTAAAATAATTTCCCGAGCTGCTCTCGGATTTACATAAGCCACTTTCCCTCAACAAAAGTATGAGGTAGTCTTATCATCCTATTGTATAGTAGGAGATACAATGCTAATTAAAAATAATTATTTAGTGTTATCAAACATCATATAAATACTTTAAAATAGTTTAATTTGTTTATTTGCCTTCGCTGTTAACATTCGTCGTCGTTAAATGTTTCCGCCATTTTTCAACAATACCCCATGAGTCAGTGCATGACGTGAATGTGTGGCGCAATGTGTTCTACATGGAGTTCAAACATCAAACATGTACTTCTGCTTACTGTACAAGATTAACGTTTGAACTTTGGTTGCAACCTCTCTACTGTCTTTTAAAGAAAACTTATAAACAGTATTTACTGTATTACTATTTTCAACAACTGTGACAAAACATTCTTTGAATATTAGCTCCATGTATAGGTAATCATTGCAACACTGCTTTCTTTTTTCCACTGTGACCAATGTGATTTTCTTTTTGTCAGATTACTAGTATTAAATAAATAATAATAATTAAATAAATAAATAAATTTATTTATTTATTTAATTACTAGTATACATAAAAAATTTCTTTTTTAAAAAACATTAAATTTTTATATTGCATAATTTTAATGTTTTGTTTAAAACATTATACATAAGTGGTGCAGTTGTCAGTGGCGTAGTGAGGGGGTGTATCATGCACTGGGCGCCCCTCTGCAAGTGGCACCCAAATAGTCTCCTAGACAAACTATGGGTGCGTTTATTTTTTGCTAGCTTCCAAGCTCACTGAGCTGACACCTAGCGCAGCCTGACATCATACTAGCATTTTGGTAAAAGTATACACAGTAATGAATGCCACCATCTTTGAACAAACTCCAAGCTCGTTGTAAATTCTCCAAGCACTCCGAGCGCGCTAGGAATGCTAGCAATGACGTTATGGGTGCAAAAAGTAAACACCATGCTCATTGATAGCCAACAAAAAGTATACAGACTGAGCGTGCTAGGGGCGAGATCGGAGCTAAAAGTAAACATACCCAATATGTGTTTCTGGGGGGGGGAGGGGGCGCCAATAAAGTGTCAGGCCCTGGGCGTCAGTTATGTTTGCTACACCACTGGCAGTTGTGCATTTCAGTATTCTCTATTCATAGGATATGTCACCATCTACATATGAAATGGTTTTTCTGTGTTTATCTGTTTTGTTGTTTTTCAGTTTCAAATTAGGTGAAATTGTATCTGTGGTGTACTTGCCACTATGCACCTTCTGATGTAAATATTATTTGTGCTTACTTTTTAATTTATTTTTTAAATGTATTTGAAAGAGTTACTTACATTTTGCATATCTACTGCATATATATATCTTTATTTAACAATGTCATAAGTTTCAATAAATTTGTAGACTTATATTAGTTTTGAAATATACCAAACAGCTTTTGAGATCGCTAGATTTTCATGATGTTTCTTGCTCTTATACAACTTTGACCCAGAAGGAATTGGATGGTGCTTTAGAATGTCAAAAAATCAATAGAAAAAAAAGAGAAAAGTTATAAAAGATTGAATCTGAGTCAGAAAGTAGAATGATTATAGAAGATAATCAGGACAGTGAATCCAAATAATTAACTAATTAGACAGATAACATTTTTGTAGAAGACTAGAATAACAGAACAAAATTCATCTCTCAAGACAGTGATAAAAATATTTGATATAAAATGAATATACATTCTAGAATTGCCAGATGGCAGCACTTGACATCCGACATTCACATTTTGGGCTGAAAATATCAACTGCAACCTCACTAGCAATAGAAATTTTTAACCATATTACTCTTTCTGTGTTTAAAACTGTTTTATAATATTTGATAAAAAGTCATATACAGTAATTACTAAATGTGCCAGGTGTAAAGGGAAGCAACAGACTGAAATGGAGTGATTTATTTTTAATTATTTAAATGATTTATGCATTTGTTTAATAAAAAATTTCAAGAACAATTTCCTCTTTTACTTTATCAATATTAAAAAAAACACTAACTATTGGAAGTGATATTACGTATGTGGTGTAATAGTCACAACACAGCATCTCGCAAGACTCTAAAAGGTGCACCCCTCATAAAGAATTGGTTAAAGAAGATAAAAATGTAATAAAATTGAAAATTAATGATTAAAATATTATAATATTACATTATTTTAAAGAAATGAAGCTTTTGTTAGCAATAAAAAAATCTTAGGGGCAATCACACTATAGTGGCACAACATAAGCATCAGTACAGTATTATAATTTGTTATTTTATAAACATGGAATTATTTAATATGTTTTCTTTCCTTGAAGCTCTCTGTGAACTGGCAACCATAGATATCCAGTGTAGTAGACGTTTACGAATACGGATACGGTTACGTTACGGCGTTTATAACTCGACCCAAAGGCTTGCAAACCAGTACATTTTGATTAGCTTTATCTTAAATTGTAAAGTTTCAAGAAATTATTGCTTTCTTCTTTACTGCAAGGTTTTACTGTAATTTATTTCTTTTTATATTTGTTTAGTAGTACTTAATAAAATATTTAGTTTAAAGTTTGAAGTTTGTTTTAAAGCCTTTGAATAATTATTTTTGGACAAGTAAAATAATTATATATATATATAGTAAATAATCAGATTAAATGTTAAGTAATACCGTTTTATTAGAAGAAGGCTTCGTTCGTTTTCTTTTCATTTTAACACAGAATTATCATTAAAAAAAAAAAAAACTACAAAACACGAATTATTTTATGTAACACACAACACCGACACAAATACAAAACAGAAACACNTATTTTTAAAATCCTGATTTCTTAGATTTATTGCAGTCGTGTACAAAGACAGTTTTCAAATTTTTATAACTGATAAATTGCAAAGTTGAAAAGCTTTTGTGAATGAGGTTCATTGTTTATTGATGAATTTCAGTGAGTAAATCAAATAATGGAACGTGTTTTAACAATTATTTTATAATCTGTAGTTATATATTTTCAATTAATTTTATTAGTTAATGTTTCTGAAATGAGCAGAATTAATGGTCTGATGATATTTGGGTCAAAGATATATCCACTGGTACTGCAGGTACTGCTTGTTGTTTTCAGATTTTATTGATTAATGTGCAGAACTTTTGGACTTGAAAATTTTTTTTAACACGCCAGGGCATGTGAATAATTTCATTACCAATACCTGTAAATCAAATGTTTCGTTAAGTATATAACAAACTTCCTCTACAAACTGTCAGAATAACAGATATCAAAGTGATTATTTTTGATTGTGTAAAAGCAAAGTAGACAATCTAATCTCCGTATGGGTAACATTCCCGTGACAGATAGAGTCCAAAGAATAAGGATTTATGTCTATCTGACTTTACTATACTATTTTATAGCGGTCAGTGTGGAGTTAATGACTGCACTCTTTTTCCCCACTCGTCCATTTTGGTCATCAAGGTAAGGATAAAGAGCCCTTGCCCCCCTTTTACGACACGGTAATTACTCCCTCTGGCGGATGTCTAGCGAAGCTTCAGACAAAGTCGTAAAAAGAACAGATACTAAGAATGGCTTTGGGCGGAGAAGGTATCTAATCGTTTGCTTGTGTGAATTGTCTCCTCTCTTATGACTACCAATGTAAACAGCAGAAAAGGATAAGAGAGCACAAGAGTAATATCGAAGACGTGTACACAGCTAAGATTGTCCTGTTATGTCTCGTAAGGGAGCGCAACTTTGCTATTACTTTCTTTTCCTTTCTGTCTTACAGGTGAAATTCAATTTTCTTCCTCGTAATTCTCTCTAATAAGTTTATTTCTAGAAACAGTTTATACATTTTTATAGTTTGCAACATTTGGAAAAACATCTATTGAAAATTTCTCTCTTATTTTATCCTATAAAATATTATTATTATTATTAAAAACAAGTTATTACTTTTTATCTGTCAAATTTCTTATTATCTTGAGTTTAAAAAGAAAACGGTCTATCTTGATTTGTTATATACTTATGTTTATCCTATTAAATCATAATAATTAATATTTATAAATTCGAATCAATTCAATAAATTTAATTTTTAAAATAAAAATTTCATTTCATCTCATAAAGGAATTATTCTTTTAGAAGAGAGATGGTTAATATTTATCAATTCATTCATTTTTCTTTGCATTTTCAGATTTTGTATTCTTCAAAATAACAATTTCAATATAATTCGTACTTCATTTACGAAAATTGTTTAATTTTAATTAAATTCATTTCGTTATTCTAATCCGTAGGGGAGCGTAATAAATATTACAACCCGCATTTCAAGAATCGATTAATAGAATCCTAAAATTAGTTTCCTTCGTGGAAAAAGAACCGAATACCAGGAGTTCTGTCACCATCCCCGATAACTTTGCAACGGTAAAAATTGGGAAAATATCCTTTAAAACATTTGTGAAGGAATCAACATGCTGTCCGCATTCTTCGCTTAATTGACAGGTTACTATGTATGGTACTATTATTATTATTATTATACCTTTGCAGTTACAGCTTCATTCATCTTCAGTTAAGCTGACAGTTACGAAATAACAAGACTTAAACCACTTCAAATTATCTTCTTTCAATAGATCTAATTAATCATTAAAGTCCTGAAATTCTTGAAGGCTTGTCATCATAGTAATATAAACAATATTAATGAAATAAATGTTCTACTTTAAGTACCCAAAGAGAAAAATTTAACTATTTATCGGGTCATTCTCAGCTTTACAATATATTTTTAGATTTACAAAATTTAAATAGCTCTTGTGCAAAATGTTTTCAATTATTTGAGTTGTCGGTTATCAAATTCGAATTTTAAATTATTAATTAAGCTTTATAAAGATAGATTAAATTAATGAAATCTAAACTCATAATATTCTATAAGTGTTCAACGAACTTTTATTTCATTATTATTATTTTTAATTATTTTTCCGGAGATCTCGTTTTTCTGGATAAATAATTAGGATCGTACCAAATTTCTTTTTAGAATGTTCTACTTATCCAATAGTAGCATAACGAGAGGTTGATTGGTTTATACTTTATTGCTCTTGATTTTTCTTGACGATCCATTGTTTGGCTCCACTGTTATGTAGCGAAATTTATTGAATTCGTACACATTTTTCCATAAGTCACTCCATAAACTTAGCCCCTGTTGTTATCGATGAAAGCAAAATATTTTTGGAGACTTTCAAATCATGGAATTAATTTTTTTAAAAAAAACGTATAAATTAGATATTTATTTGTTTTATTTAAAATGATAATGAAACCTAGCATATCTTGAAGTTCAACTAACTTTCTGACCAGATAACCAGGTGACCAAGCAGTCTACAACAAAATTGACTCTAAATTACGATGGTGAAATGAATTTCTGTACTGTGCATTCGAAATTCTTGAGAATCTTTTCTTGATATTTCTATATTTATTGTATCTTAAAGCACTACAAACAAAACTTACATAAACCTATTGTTACCAACTTTATTTATCTAACAGTAAGAGTTTCAAAGTTACTATAGTAAATAATAAACTAAATCATACTGATTATATATTGTAGGTATATCACTTTATGCTACATCCATAAATAGTTTTCGATCTTCAAAGAATAGCAGTTTATGACTTTGCAGAAAATCTAAATCAAAACTTCTATAAATGATTGATAAAATTTATTGTATCATTTCTATTTTTGTATGTAATAAATTTTAACAAATTGATTTCTTTTTCCATTCTTTAAGATTGATAGAAAGTGCCCTTTATACATTGGATCTATTACAGAACAGAATGGGAAAGGAAGATTCAAACCAAATTATCCATAAAAAATTTTGAAGAATAGATTCCGAATGGTGCAGATTCGATGGCCTTAAATTTTGATTATATCACACAAGTCGAGCCAATAGATTATAAGGTTTGAATCACTTCCGAAATGCCCTCACCTATTTCCATTGATTGGTAGTAGAACTATTTAAATGTGAAACCGATCTCGTCATTAAACATAAGGACTTGATTATTGAAATTTAATAAATATTCTGTATTCATTATCATAAACTTCAGCAATTAACCAAGGGCTATAGACCATTAATTAGATCAGTTCAAGTCGAATTGATTAATTGAATAAAAAATGAGCGCTAGAAGCTATCCGATTCTATATTTTTCGGGTGTTAGAACGTCCCGCATTATTTAAGATACGTTAAAATTGAAGAAGAGAGAAAGTTTTAGAATTTTTGAAAATTAGCATTTTGTAAAATATGTTTAGATAAATTCTCGACTGATGCATTTATCATCTCGGCATTCCGCCTCTTGATCCATATTAATTTAAACTTTAAAGAGTCTATCGCAATAAATGATTAGTGTTTCAGAAAGACACAAGCATAAATTTGAAGTTTATATCATGAACTATGTTTTTAATAATGTAAAAATCAGTTTAAAAACTGATCAATGTAATATGAAAAAGTCAGATATTATAAATAAAATTAGTCAGATGGATATAATTTCAATTGATTTAATTTGTAAAATCATGGCAGGTAGTCTACAGCTCATTGATCAATTACACTCAGTTAATTTCTAATACATAATTGTTTAAACTTTCTAGCACTGTCTACATCAGTGGTTCTCAATCATTTTGACTAACAAGTAAGTGGCACATACACAACATTTAGTATCACACTAACGAACCAGTGTCGCATCAAAGATGCTTAAGTATGTATAATGAAAAGTGTATGCAAATATGCATTTTTATATGAAAAATTTTAAATATAGGTCTATATGAAATTCGCGGTACACGATTAAGAAGCATTAGTGTATATATCTGATGCGAAACGATCAACTTATTTTATACTCTTGTATGCGGGTAACAAATTTAAGATCGTTACAACATTTTTGGACATTAAGCTTACAAACTTTTCTGAAATTCGACATTAATGCATATGCGATAACGAATAAGCATCCATTTGCCAGGTAGAAAATTTCCCTTCTCTTTCACAGTTTATAAACAGAATTAATCATCTCAGGAATTCTGCGAGATAAAGCTTTAAAAATAAAATAAAAACTTGATAATTATGATTAAATTAAAATCTTTGATTTCATTGAGAAAATAATTTTTATAACAAGTCTTAAACAAAAGTACTGTATTCCACATGATATAAGACAGACCCCAATTTTACAGCACAGAATATTTAGGAAAAGTATTTAGTCTGTTTAAGCTGTCTCACACCTTTATCACTTGATCCCAAAATATTTTTAATTACTATAGTCAGTAATTAAAAATGTAAAATTAGGATACACAATTTTTTTGGATGCATATGATGACTGATTAATTGATAATTGTCTTATGTTATCTAACTTTAATATTTACAATAATTGTTTTCAAATAATTAAAGTTAGCATGTTTAATTAAACAATAACATTTTTTATTCAAGAGTTGGGTTAGGTAGAGGTTACTTATAGTAGGATGACCAGAGGTCCCCAATTTCTGGAGATTGTCCATGGTTTTTCCTATTTTTAATACTTGATTGTGGACTCTATCTTTGATTAAAGCAGTTTTATTAACATGTCAATATAATATTACCAATTTGTACATAAATAAATAAATAACTTTAGAAAATAAGGAAAGTTCAGATTTAGATCTTACTTTTACTGATTCTGAAATGCATCCCCAGTTGGATTGTAAAAGATATGGTCTGTCTACCTGTAACCTACTGGAGGTCATTTTGGGGAATTCATTAGCCTATGGGAGATTGCAACTTTGCATAGATGTAAGAATGTAAGACACAAAATCAAATATATGTTATATAAAACTTATTAGTGTCATTTTTGAATTTTTATTTTTATTGCTATTTTTAAATTATGCTAAATATTTGGTATCAGGTATGACAACATTCAATAATTTGCTATTATCAGGTCAGTCCAAAAGTTCGTGTGCATTAGTAGCATGTATGGGATTCGCGATGACTTATTACCAGATCGATAAGATTCCGAACTTGTCGAAACTTGTCATCGCTTGACTGAGTGTATTCGTCAGTTTGTCACCAATTTTTGTAAAGATCAGATGCATATTAGTACCGATAAAAAATGAATATCGATAACGCATATAAACGTGCTGTGTTATATTTTTTCTTTTCGAGTGGTGAAACTGCCAGATCTGCAGCAATAAAAATTAATAGTGTACATGGTGCACATACTATTAGTGTAAGGACTGCCCAGAAATGGTTTGCAAAATTTAAACTTGGAAAAAGCAACATTAATGATGAACCCCGTTCAGGACGTCCTGTCGATTTTGATAACAACATTCTTAAAACTCTTGTGGACTCAGAGCCACATTTAACAGTGGATCAGATCGCAGAAAAGATGCATTCATCTCATGGGACAGTCTTTCGCCATTTAAAGGAGATTGGAAAAGTATCCAAGCTTGGAAAGTGGGTACCACACGAGCTCTCCGGAGCCAATTGCCAGCAGCGATTAAACATTTGCATTTCCCTTCTATCTCGCTTTGAAAGAGAGCCATTTTTAGACCGTTTGGCAACGGGTGACGAAAAATGGATTATTTATGATAACGTCACCAGAAAAAGATAGTGGACAGACAAAGATAAGCAGCCAATTCCAACATCAAAGGCGTCTTTACATCCCAAAAAGGTTCTGCTAAGTGTGTGGTGGGATATGTATGGTGTCATTTATTATGAATTGTTAGAACCAAATAAAACCATTAATGCAGATGTATACAGTGAACAAATTTGCCGTTTAAATTCAAAATTGATTAAAAAATGCCTGCGATTGGTGAATATGAAGAAAGTGTTGTTACACCATGATAACGTTAGACCACATACAGCTCGAACAACACTGCAAAAAATTAATGAACTCAATTGGGAGCTTTTGCCACATCCTGCATACTTCCTGGATATTGCCCCAAGTGATTTTCAGTTATTTTGTGCCTTACAAAATTTTTGCCAAGGCAAAAAGTTCAATTCTAAACAGGATATACAAAATAAACTCAGAAGTTTTTTTGCTTCAAAACCAGAATCTTTTTACACCAATGGAATAAAAAAGCTACCAGAAAGATGGCGAGATATTGTAGATAGCGGAGGAAAATATATCATAGATTAAAATGTTAAATTGTGTTTTATTTACACCATTTAAAAATTTTGCCAAAATGCGCACGAACTTTTGGACTGACCTGATATAATTCACTAGTTTTTATACCAAATGACTTTAAATTTAATCTTACAGTATTATAAAATAGTAAATATATTTATTTATACTTTAAAAATATTTGTATTTAATCTTAAAAATTGAGGAAATTCACTACTTTTTCTTATTTGTTATAAATAGGTTGCTTTCTGAACTCAGGAAAAATTTTATATATGGATCCAGTTGACATTTCCTATTGATGTTAAAGTTTAAAGAAATTGATGACATTTGTCAGTATGTGTGATGTCTTATTTTACTTATAATAGTGAAAACTTTATACTGTATTTATAAATATATAAATATTTTAAAAACAACTTATAATTTAATTTATTCATATATTTTAAGTGTGTATGATTAACTATCTGTCTCTCTCTCAGCAATATTAATTATACTAAGACATACCTGATTTCTATTTGCTGAGTTTTTTCTTTATTCTGAACGTTTTCAGTCTATTTGGATAGGCCATCTTCAGGCTTTAAGAGTGTATGATTAAGGAAATCATAGAATTTATGTATACAGAATGTAACTAATCCTTATGCTAGTTTAGGAATAGATTCTAGGATCATAAACTGAAAATTCTCTACAAATGTTGTTCAAAATCTCCAAATAGTAGTTTTCAAATTCCCCACTAAGTACTAATAATAGAGTAGTTGACTTTAAAAGTAATTTTGTATTTCTTTTTATCCTTCTGTCAACAGATTGAAGTAAGTAAATGCTGTCCACGTAAGCCCAACTATAATAAATGTAAAAATCTTAAAATAGACAAGGCTTTATTTGCCTTGTCTATTTTAAGATTTTTGCAATATTAATCTGCTTTACAGTAAAGAAAAAAGTTGATGGAAAGCAAGAGTTTTTCAATGTAAATTTATTTTGAGTAACATTTTGTTTTTTACAAAATGAAATGGAATAATTCACTAGAACTGTTTAAACTGTGAGATTAGCCGAGGATACTAACCAAGAGTATCACTTACATGACTCAGAATCGCGAGATTCGATCTCTAATCTTTTTCTAGGAGGGCTGTTAATTATGTTTCAAAACTATCTGGACTGTGAAGTCTAGATCTACGTCAGGATTCCTTGACACCAGTTAATCAGTTATTTTAAACGCGGATTAACACGCGTTATCCTTAAACTCGGAATTCGGAAGATCTAAGGTAACTTGAATGAAAATGAATGTCTAATAAGAATCAAGCCATTTTATAAAACAAATCAAGATATTTAATAAATCAAATAATAAAAATATACAACAATGAATCTGACCTATGTCTAAATCTAACTTAAACTATCTTATTTCTACCTAACGCGTGAGAGAGTTTACATCGATCTATTCAGAGTTTATATTACCTTCACTGTATTTTTCGTATCTGTTCCTGTATGAGGATCTTTTGCCTTCTTTAAATATTTTTCTTCTTCTATTTGAATGGAGGTTCTTTTATCTTTCTCCTTTGACAATCTTGTTGTATACTTATACTTCAATTAATTCAGTCTCGTATGGCCTTATCGATCTGGTATGACAATCACTTGTTTTGTATTCTCTTTGTATGGCAATACCTCTTCTTAACGTACTGCCTCTTAATATATTTCAAATTCTTCCGTATGGCAAATCCTTTCCTTGACGGACTGCTTCTTATCGAATGTCGGACTTATTTCGTATGGCAAACTTCCTTCGACGGACTGCGTCGAAAGGCAGGAAAACGGCCCTTTTATTTGGTCTTCCGTAACGTGTGCAAAAACTCGCCTCATCCTGAGTTAGCCTGGGAAAGGAAATCAACTTCCTTTCAAAAATCTGATGTTTCCACCGTTTTTAGATAAAATCTTGTTGAAGTTGAAAACATTATTTTCTGTTGTTTTAATTCTTTTCTCCAACTTATTATTTTAATTAAAATGGTCCTTTCCTGACCTTCAGATCTCACAAAACTGTCCTTTGCAGATATCAATGCATAATTGATTTTTTTGGCAGGCCAGATCTTCAAAACAAAGCAGAATTTGAAAAATCTTCTATAGAAGATTTTAAGCTTATTTTTGACCTTAGAATTTAATTTATCCCTAAAATATTGGCAATGATTTTTATACTTCCTGTACATATAAATGCCGGCAATCACTGTTAGACGCCAACCCGCCGTTTCCTCCCCACCACATGACCGCGCATGCCAGAAATGGCCCACCCAGTCGGAATCGACACCCAATCCCAACGAATAATATACATTCCAACCGGGGAATTTTCAGTCAATCTGAAGAAGAGCAAACAGATTGCTCGAAAACGTTTGTCAAGCAATATACTATATATACACATAGAGCACTGGTCACAGGTTCCAGATAGTGTAATGTTAATTTCACCTCGGTGCTGAAAGTAGAACAGTTCCTATACCATATAAATGCATTTTAAATATAACTTATATATACGTAACCTATTAATATGAGCTACTCGCTTGCCAAATCAATTAACTCCATAAAACAAAAATGGAGAAAAGTGATAAAGTAATATACATTCATTTTTAAAATTCCTTACAAAATATAAATTCAAATAAAAAATAAACATTGTAGAATGTATTATTGTAGATTTATCTTTTATTTAATGACATATAAAATGTATAAGATAGCATAGATATGCTATATCATTATTATTATGATTTTGGTGTGATTGTTGGAGTTAATCAATTTGGCAAGTGAAAAATATAGTAACATCAAATTCAGTCTTTACATTAGCATACATTTTTTATTTAAAATTTTTTGCAAAACTGAATAAAAACTGTTCTGTTACTTTGCATAACTTTGATTACTTTTTAACTTTGTGGTAATTTTTTAATAATCTATTTATGATGTCTTAAGAAGATTTTCTTTTTATTTCTTCAAGCTAATTGATTGTTACTTCTGAATTGGTCTGTGAAAAGGAAATGAAACAGACTTGAAAAATTATATATTTCTATGTAAATCTCTATAGCTTGTTCTGTTACTGTTACAATGGCTGTTGTTTATTACAGTTGACCCCCCTATAAGATCATAGATAGGTTCCATTTTTTAGGAATCCGATTTCTTACGAGTCATTCCAATCACAGCCCGACACGTGTAAAGTTTACGGACTACGGCTGATTGAAAGGTTTTCTTCCATAAAATTAATCGATTCTAGACTAATCCGACTCAACATTTCCAAAATACGTATANTATTAAATATTAACACCGGCATAGATATATAAAAAAAATTAAATAAATAAATATTTTAATTCCAAAGAGGGCGTGTTACTCACCAGCACAGATGGTTGATTGTAGGGCAGCGTGAAAACCAATTCCACTTGTTAGGTAAACATTATATTAAATTGATAAATAATAAATAAAAATCAGTTTTAGTGACTACTTGCAGTTTAAGAATGAATATATATCAATTGATTGTATTAGAATATAACTGAGTGAAATAACATTTAATAATTCTAATTATTTCCTCTAAAAATGCAATTATTTCAAGTTTTCCTGTACCCTTGATTGGTTGTTTTTTCTGTTTTTATACAATAATTTGATTATTATTGAAATTTTTATTGCGATCCCTTTGGGGACTGACCCCGTGATTTGCGTATCACTGCCCTATGTTTGAATAGAAGTTACATCTGTTTAGATCAATACTTTTGCAAATACTAGGTTAATATCTAAACGTGTAAAATGATTAATGATACTATATTAGTACTATTAGCTATTTAAAAATTTTAATTTAAAATATATATATTCTAAAAACCGTATTTTCAACAAATACGTTCTTTCCAAATTAAAAATGTAGCGATCGACAATAACTAATCTGTTTCCCCTAGCGGCTAACATTTGCAGTTAACCTATTTGAACCTAACACGGTGGAGCTAATTACGAGTGAGGTGAAATGAAAGTATAATTTCGTCGCAAATGAGTGAAATTGCTTGCTACTAAAACGATTTATTTCTTAATCCTTTTTTTCGCTTTATTTGTGTCTTTTTTTCCGGATGCTGCTGCTATCGCCATTAATTTCGTTAATTTTTCTCCTTTCTTTAATTTTTGACTGCTCTGTGTGCACTAAGATCTATTTCATACCCATTGCATTGTGAGTTCGAACAGGCTTACAATGGGATAGTGAGGGATTGTACCCGACGGCCCATGCAAACATTCCTGGAGTTTTTCGGCTGCTTGGGACCCCAGAGAGATAAGCTAGAGCCTTAATCACCTCTTAGTTTATTGACATTCTCACCTACCCGAATAGTAACGTCATGTACTGCAGAGTGGAAATGCATGGCATACAATTAGATATCTTATGCAAAGCCATATAACTTGAATATCATTACAAATTTTTCACTGCAACAGTAACTTTTCAGACACCCTGTAGTCACTTACCAGTTATGATTTCACTAATCTACCTTTTGATAATTTTGATTATATAAATGCAATAAAATTACTAAATTTTCTTGAAATTCTTCTAAATGCAAATTAAAAAGAAAAAAATTATTAAATGCAAATACAGTACATTTGAAAGTGGCAAAAAGTTCTAGGGCAGTGATACTTGTGCCTAGATCTTGGGAATAGCTTAGCAATTTGATTGGTCTACAGTCGACCCCCCTATAAGATAGAGATACGTTCCATTCTCTAGGAATCCGCTTTCTTACGAATCCTTCCAATCACAACCCGACACGTATCAAGTTTACGGACTACGGCTGTTTGAAAGATTTTCTTCCATAAAATTAATCGATTCTAGACTAATCCGACTCAACATTTCCAAAATACGTATATATTTTTTGGGAATAATCCGTATAAACTACGCTATAAACAAAAAATTGTAGGATTACTTACCGAGTGT
>NW_019384622.1:484869-504895 GCF_000671375.1 Centruroides sculpturatus | reverse complement strand
GTCGGTTATCCGAAAGAATTCCAGTCGGCAAATTTAAATTTTCGCTAGTGCTGTGGCGCTGCAATCTTTGGCTATATCTTGGGCTACTCCAATATTTTTTTTGTTGGTGTGTGTTTTTTAGTTGGCAGCACTGGCACATTTGTGTGGTGTTTTTCTGAGGACTGTGTGTCGTGCTGAATCGAACGTTTTTGATACTAGATCATCTTCTAAAGTATATATTTTTTGGTTTTTATATTTTTCAATATATTTATTTTGTTTGTAAGAAATAAAGAAATAATTTTTAATGATACAATAGCCACAATTATTATTTTAAAAAGTTTACGTTAGGCTTGAACGTTACGTTGAATTTTCGTTGATGTTAAGCATCAACGAAAATTCAACGTGAAGTGACATGCAACGGAGAAAAATTTCAATAAGGGTTAGGTTAATATATTTTTTCGTACATAATCGGTTATCTGAAAAATAAGTTATCCGAACAACCCCAGTCCCCAATTGATTTGGATAAACGACGCTCTACTGTATCATTGTAAAAGATAAAGATCACATATATTTAACGTTACTACAGTTAATTTAAGATAATGCAACTTTTTAAATTATTTTTACAATTTTATCACTTTCGCAACTATTATAACAGAGGAAAAGTATAATGATCTGGGAAAAAATGACCCCCCTGATTTTAACATTTTTGGATATAGGAGACTTTGAAATAGTGAGAAATGCAAAAAAAATTCTGGGGTAATTTCTGTATTTATTTATTTATTTATTTATATATGTATGTATGGATGGATGTTAGTGTGTGTTTGTGGTTTTGTTCATCTTCTTTGAAGCTTAATAACTCCTGTGCTTTTTGTCAAAAATTTTTGAAATTTTTCAGGGAGGTTTATGTATTAGGGGGTTTATGTATCTGCTATTAAATTTTGGTGGTTAAAGATTGATGGGATGGAGAGATAAAGGGGGTTGTGTGTCATATCTTGAGTAGGGCTGGACTTAGTTGCCCGCCAAGTTATGGATGAGTGAACAAGTGCATATATAGTCTTAGATTAGAATAAAGCTTAATCATAAGTTAAAGGACTGCCTCATGATTGTTCTAACAAAAAGTCATGTAGTTAAATTAAGAGAATAGCAGAATAACAATTCTAGCTTTAAAAGGAGTATGGTATAGAAACATCATCAATAATATCATTAATAGAACTCATACAAGAGAAATCAAAAAAATTTTGTGATTCTCAAAAGCTAATTTTTTCTAAATGTTTTTTGAATTGAAGAAATTGTTGGAGAAATATTGAAGCTAAGGGTTACAATTTTGAAAAACATTAAACAAAATTTCTTTATATCATAATAGATTTTGATTTTTTTTTATATATCCATTCTTGAACATATAAATGTTTTAACATAATTAATTACAAGTATAAATTATTAATATAGATATAATTTTTATTTAAAATTGTGTGATAGAATAGAGATTAAAATAAAACATTTTTATTTTCAGAAAATATTGATCCAAAGAATTAAGATTAAAATAGAATGAAGAAAAATTTAATTTAAAAATGGCTCACCAAAAACTTATTTCGTATCAAATAGATGACTATTATGAATTTATCTGTGGATGGGGAGCAGCATTTATCAATATAACTTTAACATTTCCAGTAAATAAAGTTATGTTTAGACAAATGAGAGATGGAGTTGCAACTTCCAAGGCAATTCAACAATTAAAACATGAAGGTTTTCATTATTTATATAGAGGAATCTTACCACCATTGATTCAAAAAACAATTTCAGTTTCTATTATGTTTGGAACTTACAGTCAATATGGATATATGTTAGAAAAAACTTTTCCATCTATTCCTAAACCAATTTGTTTAGGAATTGCAGCAACATTAGCAGGCAATACTGAAGCATTATTAACTCCATTTGAAAGAATACAAACTTTAATGCAAGACAGAAATTATCATACCAAATTTAGAAATACATTTCATGCTTGCATGGAATTACAGAAGTTTGGAATCAAAGAATTTTATCGAGGTTTAGTGCCAATTTTATTAAGGAATGGTCCCAGTAACGTAATGTTTTTTGGATTACGTAGTTCAGTAAAAGATAATCTTCCAAAGACTTCTTATTGGTGGGAAGAACTGCTAACTGATTTTATAAGTGGTGCTGCTGTTGGTTCTATAATCAGCACTGTTTTTTATCCAGTGAATGTTATAAAAACAAAAATGCAAGTTTGTTATGGAACACCTTACATTGGTATAGTGGAGGCATTTAGATTAACTTATGCTGAAAGAGGATATAGTTTTCGAAAATTATTCTATGGAGTTCATATAAATTATACTCGTGCCTTGTTGTCTTGGGGTATAATTAATGCCTCTTATGAATTACTTAAAAGGACATTTTTTCCTCACGTATGAAAATTAATAAATACTAAAATATTAATTATTAGTTTGTAAATTTGTTAATTTATGAATAGGAATAAATTTTATAGATATAGATATAGATATAGATATATATATATATATGCATAGAAGAGTAATATAAATTTGATGCTAAACACTATTTTATAATAAGATGATTTCTATTATAACATGAATATTATAGTAAGAAATTTTATATCAATTTAAATGAAAAAACAGTCATGCTTCTGCTTAATTTAGAAAAATTAGATTGTGCAGATCCATTACTTCATATAAATTAATTTTTTCCAATCTATTTAATGTTTTGTGGATAAAATTAAATTTTGAAATACTTAATATTAAAATTAACTTCTTGATTTAAACTTATTTAAATTATTTATATAGAATAGTGTCTTTAAAATATTGGATTTAAAACATGTTGTAAATTTTTTTGTTTCATTATTTATTATACATAAATTCTAATGATCACTTATTTTTGTGTGTGAATACAGTAAAGCATTGAAAATCCAGTATGTCAGAACTCTGGATTCTGCCATTGAAAAATGGATATTAATCCTTTCAATGGCAACTCTGTTGTTAATGTTCTTTCAGCCCTGTACTGTTGATGGCCGAACATTCATTCAAATTCATAAATTTTTCTAGTTTTGAAACTATGATTAGTGTATTTTTTGTTTAAATATGGTGATTCTGTAAATTATATTTTAAATTTTTGTAAGTATTCCAAAATTCTTTATGAAATACCAGCTTAAATTTAGAATCCCTAAACATGAATTTCAGTGTGTTTGGAATTTACAGTATTTAAAATGCTAATTTACATGTACATTTGAAAATTTGGATAGTCTGGATTTTTGATACTTCAGTATTTTATGTATTTAGTATTTATATAATATGAAAATTTTTTTTATGTATAAAGAAACAAAACATTACAGGTAATAATTGGAATTATTTTCAAATTATTTTAAAGAACTGAAATATATAAAAATTTTATAATTAACTCAAAAATAATTATTTATTCAAAGTAGTGGATTATAGTGAATAAAAATTCTTTCAGAAGAATTTTCTTATATTAAATATTGTTAACCTGACTTTGATTGCTTATGATTCTAATCACATGGAATGACAGTTGTTAGAATTTAAATATTAACTTTAGAACAAGACATTCCTGATTTTTATTTGTTTTGAAAGTTAAATATCTATTGCATTTCATTCACTATAAACTACTATTAAGAAGGCAGTGTTTTAACTCCAATGAAATGTTTTTTCAAGACTACTTATCTATCATCTTCAGATGAAAGCATCACTTGTGATCTGAAGATGAGAGACAAAATAATCTTGAAAATCGTTTTTTTAGGTTTAAAGAAAAGCGTTCCTAACATATAGTGATGTACTGAATGAAATAAAAAGTATGGAGTTGAAGATAAGTAAAAGTTAACTAGATATTTAAACTTAAGCAATCTATTATATTTTTGTTAAACATAGTCAGTGAGAAGAAATATCATTATTTGTTTTAGATGTATTTTTTCTTTAAATTATTCTGATATTCTTCAAATGAATATTTTCTCTTCTTTATTGAATATACCAAAATTTTTCTTTTATGATGAGTCATTTAACTGTTCTAATTTTTCATAATACAAATTTGTTCTAAAAATCTTACTTTTTATACTCTTCAAATATTCCAAATGTAGCTTTTATATTATAATGATAAAAATCTTAATATTTTTAAGATACAGTTTAGTATCAAATTTGTATTATTAATTTATTGCTGTATATGATACATTATAAATAGTAAAATAATGCCTTGTTTAGTGTTTAGGTTTTTCTATAAAGATAGTAATTAAAAACTATATAATTGTTACAGTAATAAATGTGTAAATGTTAAAGTTTCAAATTATAATGTAAATTTAAAAATAAATACAGTATATATATATCATTTCTAAATTTTGTAACATTCATCAAAATTTAAAAATGCTTTGGTTTTTTTTTTATTATAGGATTTATAGAATTTTCTAGAATAATATCTATGTAAATATAATATATAGTTTATGCTTTTTTTTATAAAGATATTAATAAATGATGATATAAGTTCATTGCATTTGAAACTCTGTTTAGAAATTTTTTTTAAAGGTACGCACACTTTTTTAAAAGGGACTTTCAGGAAGAAATTGAATGATATTAATAGTAACTATAGTTTGGAAGAATTTTTATAAGAATAAAAGACATGAATAACGTTTTTAAAAGTATAATTAATAGAGAAATACTATAAAATTATCAATATGTATGAATTTTTAAAGAACGGCAAAGATTATCCCCAAATTTAAGATGCACTCAAATTTTAAATTTGGAAAAACATGGAGAAAAGTGTATTATATTTAAATTAATAACTTTAAATGTATAAAATGTTTTCATGTTAATGTACTTTATTAAAATGTTAATTTATGTTAACAAGCTTATAGTTTAACTTACAAGTTAGTCATTAATGTAATTAATTCACTTAACAGAATTTATTACTCTCCAACTAATACAATGTACTTTTTTAAATTTGTAGTATATGCAAATTTTTTCAAAACATTGTGTAAAATAATTATTTTCTAAGTTGTTTGAAAATAGAAATTGTGTAAGTGGTAATATAATAAATCATTTCCACGTTAAGAAACATTAAAGTGCCATACTGACATTAAATTTGACCATTGTTTATGTAATAGAAATTTGAATATAATTTTTGTATGATAAAATGTATTTTAGTATTTTATATTGAAAAGGATCTTGTTTATTTACAATGTTTTGAATATTTTTAGTATAATTTCTATTAGCAAATTTTGAAAATAAATTATACTTACAAAATTTAATGGACATTTATTTATTTATTTAAAATTTTATTTGAGATACATTATTATTTGTGAAGTGTAATATTTCCTCTATATCTGCTGCTTGCAAATATTAATTAAAAATTCATAAATTTTGTATATCTTCGCTTGCTTGGGTAATGTTAGGTACAGTACCTAATTTATATATAATTTATATAATACTGTCCAGACGATAGAAATCTCTCTGTAGCGTGGCGCTACGGATGGCGGGAAAGTAGTTTGGCTGCCCGATGACATTTAACGTAATTATAGGGGGTTTTTACTGTTTTTTACGGATACCGTCACAATTTTTTCGCAGTTTTATAGGAATCGTAATTATTGGGACCGTAATTATAGGGGGGTCGACTGTATTTTGTTTGAATTGATTTATTCAGCAACATAAATGATTTCTTTGTCAGCGTATTTAAGCGTCAGCTCATTGCATCAATTTTTTCTTAAATTTTTATAACAATCATGTTTAATAGGAGGAATGAAAACATTTATTTTCAGTTTTATCCATCTTGATATAATGGGTATAACTTTTCTTTTTTTCCGTATTTTGAAATCATGTTGTATCTTTATATTTGTTTTTCAAAACCACAATGCAGCATAATAATCAACACTTGGCATAACTCATTCATTTATTTCAGCTTTTGTTGATTGTCAACAAAAGCTGAAATAAATAAATGAATGAGTTATGCCAAGTGTTGATTATTACGCTGCATTTTCTTTTTTTCTAAAAACAATTGTCACCAAAATTGAAACAATCATTCATATTCCAATCATCAATATTCCATAAGTATACTTAGTTACAGTCCAACTGCTGCAGAAATAACTAATTTCTTTTACTTACTTTTTTGTGTTGAGATAACATTAAATAATTTATCATTATCTATAAAACACTGGTCAGTACACACTGCAGCATTGCAATCACAGTGTGCGCTGGTGGATTAACATTACAATATGGAGTTAATTGTAAACCTGATGAAGACCGATATTTAAGGTCGAAAACATTTGTTATCTGATTAAATATTTTTACTGGATAATCAAAGGTATTAGCGAGTCATTTGGAGTTAATTATATTGGCTTCTGAAATAAACAGGGCTGCGGAGTCGGAGTCGTGGAGTTTTGGTGTTTTAGTCGGAGTCGTCAAAAAATCCGCCGACTCCGACTCCCTTTTTACTTACCAACTTGTTATGTATATGAAACGGAGTCGGAGTCGGAGTCGGAGTCGTCAAAAAATCCGCCGACTCCAACTCCCTTTTTACTTACCAACTTGTTATGTATATGAAACGGAGTCGGATGGTAAGGAAAAGTTGGAGTCGGATGGTAAAGAAAAGTCGGAGTCAGAGTTGGAGTCGGTAGATTTTTACGTGACTCCACAGCCCTGGAAATAAATAAATAGATTTTTTTCCATGGCCAGTAAAATTTTGTCATTAATTAAGTGGTATTGATCCTTATTATTAGGAAACTTATTATGAATATAAAAAGTTACAAGTATATCAAGTGCTTTCACACTAAAATTTAAAAAAATTCAAAATGTGGCGTTAATAGATTTGGCTTGTGAATGGCTCATATATTAATTAGATGCCAGTTTCATTTTACATTTTATCAGTTTTCACTAACTGTGAAATTTATATCATAATAAAAATACAGTAGAGCGTCGGTTATCCGAAAGCATTCCACTCAGCAATTTTAAATTTTTGCTAGTGCTGTGGCGCTGCAATCTTTGGCTATATCTTGGGCTACTCCAATATTTTTTTTGTTGGTGTGTGTTTTTTAGTTGGCAGCACTGGCACATTTGTGTGGTGTTTTTCTGAGGACTGTGTGTCGTGCTGAATCGAACGTTTTTGATACTAGATCATCTTCTAAAGTATATATTTTTTGGTTTTTATATTTTTCAATATATTTATTTTGTTTGTAAGAAATAAAGAAATAATTTTTAATGATACAATAGCCACAATTATTATTTTAAAAAGTTTACGTTAGGNTGTATAAAGAAACAAAACATTACAGGTAATAATTGGAATTATTTTCAAATTATTTTAAAGAACTGAAATATATAAAAATTTTATAATTAACTCAAAAATAATTATTTATTCAAAGTAGTGGATTATAGTGAATAAAAATTCTTTCAGAAGAATTTTCTTATATTAAATATTGTTAACCTGACTTTGATTGCTTATGATTCTAATCACATGGAATGACAGTTGTTAGAATTTAAATATTAACTTTAGAACAAGACATTCCTGATTTTTATTTGTTTTGAAAGTTAAATATCTATTGCATTTCATTCACTATAAACTACTATTAAGAAGGCAGTGTTTTAACTCCAATGAAATGTTTTTTCAAGACTACTTATCTATCATCTTCAGATGAAAGCATCACTTGTGATCTGAAGATGAGAGACAAAATAATCTTGAAAATCGTTTTTTTAGGTTTAAAGAAAAGCGTTCCTAACATATAGTGATGTACTGAATGAAATAAAAAGTATGGAGTTGAAGATAAGTAAAAGTTAACTAGATATTTAAACTTAAGCAATCTATTATATTTTTGTTAAACATAGTCAGTGAGAAGAAATATCATTATTTGTTTTAGATGTATTTTTTCTTTAAATTATTCTGATATTCTTCAAATGAATATTTTCTCTTCTTTATTGAATATACCAAAATTTTTCTTTTATGATGAGTCATTTAACTGTTCTAATTTTTCATAATACAAATTTGTTCTAAAAATCTTACTTTTTATACTCTTCAAATATTCCAAATGTAGCTTTTATATTATAATGATAAAAATCTTAATATTTTTAAGATACAGTTTAGTATCTATTTAAAATTGTGTGATAGAATAGAGATTAAAATAAAACATTTTTATTTTCAGAAAATATTGATCCAAAGAATTAAGATTAAAATAGAATGAAGAAAAATTTAATTTAAAAATGGCTCACCAAAAACTTATTTCGTATCAAATAGATGACTATTATGAATTTATCTGTGGATGGGGAGCAGCATTTATCAATATAACTTTAACATTTCCAGTAAATAAAGTTATGTTTAGACAAATGAGAGATGGAGTTGCAACTTCCAAGGCAATTCAACAATTAAAACATGAAGGTTTTCATTATTTATATAGAGGAATCTTACCACCATTGATTCAAAAAACAATTTCAGTTTCTATTATGTTTGGAACTTACAGTCAATATGGATATATGTTAGAAAAAACTTTTCCATCTATTCCTAAACCAATTTGTTTAGGAATTGCAGCAACATTAGCAGGCAATACTGAAGCATTATTAACTCCATTTGAAAGAATACAAACTTTAATGCAAGACAGAAATTATCATACCAAATTTAGAAATACATTTCATGCTTGCATGGAATTACAGAAGTTTGGAATCAAAGAATTTTATCGAGGTTTAGTGCCAATTTTATTAAGGAATGGTCCCAGTAACGTAATGTTTTTTGGATTACGTAGTTCAGTAAAAGATAATCTTCCAAAGACTTCTTATTGGTGGGGAGAACTGCTAACTGATTTTATAAGTGGTGCTGTTGTTGGTTCTATAATCAGCACTGTTTTTTATCCAGTGAATGTTATAAAAACAAAAATGCAAGTTTGTTATGGAACACCTTACATTGGTATAGTGGAGGCATTTAGATTAACTTATGCTGAAAGAGGATATAGTTTTCGAAAATTATTCTATGGAGTTCATATAAATTATACTCGTGCCTTGTTGTCTTGGGGTATAATTAATGCCTCTTATGAATTACTTAAAAGGACATTTTTTCCTCACGTATGAAAATTAATAAATACTAAAATATTAATTATTAGTTTGTAAATTTGTTAATTTATGAATAGGAATAAATTTTATAGATATAGATATAGATATAGATATATATATATATATGCATAGAAGAGTAATATAAATTTGATGCTAAACACTATTTTATAATAAGATGATTTCTATTATAACATGAATATTATAGTAAGAAATTTTATATCAATTTAAATGAAAAAACAGTCATGCTTCTGCTTAATTTAGAAAAATTAGATTGTGCAGATCCATTACTTCATATAAATTAATTTTTTCCAATCTATTTAATGTTTTGTGGATAAAATTAAATTTTGAAATACTTAATATTAAAATTAACTTCTTGATTT
The DNA here is from genome assembly GCF_000671375.1 of Centruroides sculpturatus. NCBI lineage: Eukaryota > Metazoa > Arthropoda > Arachnida > Scorpiones > Buthidae > Centruroides > Centruroides sculpturatus. The sequence continues at coordinate 495,486 of NW_019384622.1, read as the reverse complement.
AAACTTATTTAAATTATTTATATAGAATAGTGTCTTTAAAATATTGGATTTAAAACATGTTGTAAATTTTTTTGTTTCATTATTTATTATACATAAATTCTAATGATCACTTATTTTTGTGTGTGAATACAGTAAAGCATTGAAAATCCAGTATGTCAGAACTCTGGATTCTGCCATTGAAAAATGGATATTAATCCTTTCAATGGCAACTCTGTTGTTAATGTTCTTTCAGCCCTGTACTGTTGATGGCCGAACATTCATTCAAATTCATAAATTTTTCTAGTTTTGAAACTATGATTAGTGTATTTTTTGTTTAAATATGGTGATTCTGTAAATTATATTTTAAATTTTTGTAAGTATTCCAAAATTCTTTATGAAATACCAGCTTAAATTTAGAATCCCTAAACATGAATTTCAGTGTGTTTGGAATTTACAGTATTTAAAATGCTAATTTACATGTACATTTGAAAATTTGGATAGTCTGGATTTTTGATACTTCAGTATTTTATGTATTTAGTATTTATATAATATGAAAATTTTTTTTATGTATAAAGAAACAAAACATTACAGGTAATAATTGGAATTATTTTCAAATTATTTTAAAGAACTGAAATATATAAAAATTTTATAATTAACTCAAAAATAATTATTTATTCAAAGTAGTGGATTATAGTGAATAAAAATTCTTTCAGAAGAATTTTCTTATATTAAATATTGTTAACCTGACTTTGATTGCTTATGATTCTAATCACATGGAATGACAGTTGTTAGAATTTAAATATTAACTTTAGAACAAGACATTCCTGATTTTTATTTGTTTTGAAAGTTAAATATCTATTGCATTTCATTCACTATAAACTACTATTAAGAAGGCAGTGTTTTAACTCCAATGAAATGTTTTTTCAAGACTACTTATCTATCATCTTCAGATGAAAGCATCACTTGTGATCTGAAGATGAGAGACAAAATAATCTTGAAAATCGTTTTTTTAGGTTTAAAGAAAAGCGTTCCTAACATATAGTGATGTACTGAATGAAATAAAAAGTATGGAGTTGAAGATAAGTAAAAGTTAACTAGATATTTAAACTTAAGCAATCTATTATATTTTTGTTAAACATAGTCAGTGAGAAGAAATATCATTATTTGTTTTAGATGTATTTTTTCTTTAAATTATTCTGATATTCTTCAAATGAATATTTTCTCTTCTTTATTGAATATACCAAAATTTTTCTTTTATGATGAGTCATTTAACTGTTCTAATTTTTCATAATACAAATTTGTTCTAAAAATCTTACTTTTTATACTCTTCAAATATTCCAAATGTAGCTTTTATATTATAATGATAAAAATCTTAATATTTTTAAGATACAGTTTAGTATCAAATTTGTATTATTAATTTATTGCTGTATATGATACATTATAAATAGTAAAATAATGCCTTGTTTAGTGTTTAGGTTTTTCTATAAAGATAGTAATTAAAAACTATATAATTGTTACAGTAATAAATGTGTAAATGTTAAAGTTTCAAATTATAATGTAAATTTAAAAATAAATACAGTATATATATATCATTTCTAAATTTTGTAACATTCATCAAAATTTAAAAATGCTTTGGTTTTTTTTTTATTATAGGATTTATAGAATTTTCTAGAATAATATCTATGTAAATATAATATATAGTTTATGCTTTTTTTTATAAAGATATTAATAAATGATGATATAAGTTCATTGCATTTGAAACTCTGTTTAGAAATTTTTTTTAAAGGTGCGCACACTTTTTTAAAAGGGACTTTCAGGAAGAAATTGAATGATATTAATAGTAACTATAGTTTGGAAGAATTTTTATAAGAATAAAAGACATGAATAACGTTTTTAAAAGTATAATTAATAGAGAAATACTATAAAATTATCAATATGTATGAATTTTTAAAGAACGGCAAAGATTATCCCCAAATTTAAGATGCACTCAAATTTTAAATTTGGAAAAACATGGAGAAAAGTGTATTATATTTAAATTAATAACTTTAAATGTATAAAATGTTTTCATGTTAATGTACTTTATTAAAATGTTAATTTATGTTAACAAGCTTATAGTTTAACTTACAAGTTAGTCATTAATGTAATTAATTCACTTAACAGAATTTATTACTCTCCAACTAATACAATGTACTTTTTTAAATTTGTAGTATATGCAAATTTTTTCAAAACATTGTGTAAAATAATTATTTTCTAAGTTGTTTGAAAATAGAAATTGTGTAAGTGGTAATATAATAAATCATTTCCACGTTAAGAAACATTAAAGTGCCATACTGACATTAAATTTGACCATTGTTTATGTAATAGAAATTTGAATATAATTTTTGTATGATAAAATGTATTTTAGTATTTTATATTGAAAAGGATCTTGTTTATTTACAATGTTTTGAATATTTTTAGTATAATTTCTATTAGCAAATTTTGAAAATAAATTATACTTACAAAATTTAATGGACATTTATNGGATCTTGTTTATTTACAATGTTTTGAATATTTTTAGTATAATTTCTATTAGCAAATTTTGAAAATAAATTATACTTACAAAATTTAATGGACATTTATTTATTTATTTAAAATTTTATTTGAGATACATTATTATTTGTGAAGTGTAATATTTCCTCCTCTATATCTGCTGCTTGCAAATATTAATTAAAAATTCATAAATTTTGTATATCTTCGCTTGCTTGGGTAATGTTAGAAATAATCCCTTCACAAACTATTTTCCCAGTTTTCCGCTCAGTTAGCCACACTAGATTATCCATGATGTAAACAATATCCACAATTGTGGTATTGCTATAAAATATAGTACAGTGCATTACATAACTTATTTTGCTTATTATGACCACAAAGTGCAAAAGTAATAACACTGGCAATTCTGCCAAGCCTACAAGAAGCTATGAAGTCCTTCCTTTGAGATTAAAAAATCTTGATTTAATATTGAAAGAAAAGAAAAGTTGTATGCTGAAGTTACAAGATTGTACACAAGAACAAATCATCTATTCATGAAGTGATAAAAAAAAAAAAAAAAAGAAATTTGAACTAATGTTGCTTGTAGTGCTCCTAAACTTGTTAAAGTTATGTTCATAGTGCATGTTAAGTACTTTGTGAAAATAGAAAATGGGTTTCAGTTGAAAGTAACATGTTGTGTTAGAAAGTATACTCAGTCTAATGTGAGTTAAGTGTTGATTTTGAATAATTAAACAGTTAGAGTTCCTAATTTCTTGTTTAGTTTAATACATCCTATCAAAATTAATCTTTTTTTTTTGCCACTTTATAGTAATTAAAAATATAAAAACTTTTTATATAAGAAAATCTGATAAGAAGTGGCACTACACACAATTTTGTTTTTTGAATTAAAATCATGTCATTTCTGCTATAGATCACAAGTTTGTATATAATTAATCGGGGCTTCCTCATCTATCTAATGGAGGATGGATGACAGTGGGAATTTATGGGTCCACAAATTGCAGTCCAACTAGATTGCAAGAACAAATCTGTCAATGCCTGAAGAAATGTTAATTATCTTAATGACATTATTAATTCTTGCTGTCTTCATTATTTATTTATAGTAATAAACTAATTTTTTATAAAATTATTTTTAATCAATTTCTTTTTATGATTTTGGAAAGAGCATATCTATTTGATTGGTAAGTGTTTAATAAACTCGTACTTACAAGTTAGTTGAAGTCTCTGCAGATATATAATTTGAAATTTTATATGAAAATACAAACTTGTCTTTTTTCTATAAAGTGATCACTTTAACAGGTGGCATTTCATGAAAACCAGATTAACAGGGTGGTTGCATTACACAATAAGCAGGTGATTGCTATACAGAGAAAAAAATATACCTAAAATCTATCCAGTAAATTTCAGGCCAAATAAAACTGGTCACTATAGGAAGATGGTCATGTCACGGACATGGTCAGATTGGCATGTTCCACTTAAATTATAGTATATATATATATAAATTTTTTACACACACACACACAGTGGAACCTACCAATGTGACCATGTCGGTGACATGACCACCTTCCTATAGTGACCAGTTTTATACATATATATATAAATACTTTTTATTAGTGATGTAACGAATATTCGGTTACTATTCGATATTCGGCCGAATACCTAAAAACAGGTGTAAGAAATAACAAAAACACAGTAAATTAATCATTTTGGTATTTAGATTTAATGTTATCGGGTTAGTGTTGGTTGTTTATATTTATTTATAACTTATAACATGTACAAAATAAAAAAGAACATAATATTAGTCACATGTATTCACAATTTATAATTACAAAGATCAGCACACGTACACATCTATTCGTTCGAAAATCATCGCACATCTGAGGGTCTGACCCTGCCTATCCTTCTTTTTAAGCGCTCGTCTTTGCTCTTCCCTTTCTCTTTCCTCTATCGCTCTAATCCATGTATGCCTGTGCATACATCATAATACGCGCTCACGATACTTTCGATTCGTCACTTTTCCGTCGTAGAGTTCCCATTTTACAATTACGTGACTCAGCCTGGTGATAACGGAGAAAAGAGACAGATAGGACGTCGATATAAGTCACAGTTATGATTTCACAGATTCAAGACAGCTTGGTAGCCCGAACGGCCCCAGGCTTTCGCCCGTGCACGCTAAGTGACTTTCATCACAAGCATGTAGCTTTCTGAAGTCTATGACAACAATTGATGGCCGCGAATTTCGCGCCAATAACCTGACTCGACTTGTTCGATTATGTTAACTCAATTTCATATTTATTTTCACATTTTCACTTTGCGGTCCTTCTCTCTTCTTTCTCCGTTATTTACACGTGTAGGTCATTTCATTGTTATCCACATTTGATACCATCATTTATCGCATATTGCCATGACGCTCTTGTCTGTCCACTACAACTGTCAAGAATTAATGCGATTGGCGAAGCGTAGTAATAGGGGGACAATAGAGAGCAGGGTCCTTGATATAATGCAGTTTGCCCGCCAATTTTCGTATGTGCGTTAATCGAGCCGAATAGTTTGGCCAAATATTCGGCTATTCGGCCACGCTCCTGGCCGAATATACTATTCGTTGCAACACTACTTTTTATGTGTGTATATATATATATAGTATATATGTTACCGCTAAAGCTCGAAATCCGTTAATGTATACATTACGTAGCTAATCTGCAGATTGACTAGGGTGATCCGTTAAAGCTGCGAAAATTGTTCAATTTCTCAAATTACCTAGGTAATTTGCAGAGTATCTAGGTAATCTGCACATTAACGGCTTCCGTATCGTTAACCCCTTTGCTACCCACCGATTTTTAATTTTAATGTAATTAAACATGAAAAATACTTAAAACTGAAAAAACGAAAGAAATGCGTTAATTTTGAAGAAAAATCTTCAAAGTTTAACTTCCATTGTCTCGCCTTTCCGCGAAATCTGACGCCGATGGGTATTTGTGTTTACAGCTGAATGACCTTGAGAACAGCTGGTATCGTCTTTCGCGGAACATTCTCATAAAATCTACAGGAGGATAAGGGTTTAAAGTAGGGTAAATACTAGCTGGCCGTATATTTTTAAACATTTTTCAAAAATTACGTTTTTTATTGAAATTTCCGACCCCTCTGACTTAATTAAACGTATATATAATAAAATATATTAATTTAAAAAATTAAAAACTATTGGGGGTCGTTTCTGACATCAGAAACTAGCTTTAAATAACTTTACCGAAGTAAAATCCGTGCACTAGAACTTTAGAACGATGAATGAAATTTGATTAAAAAAATCCCATTAAAAACAATTAAGCGTTAATCGTGCGTCATTAAAGGTAGATTAAAATCGCGATAAAATTTTTTCACGCAGGAAAAAATTTTTGAAAAAATTTGGAGACTTAAAAAACATCCAAAAATAAAAAAAAAAAAAATTCGGAGGGTCCAAAACACCGTTTGTTTGGAACGCTATAGAACCTGCCCGAGTTAACTCGGGATATGGGCTTAAGGTTAATGCAGAAAAAGTTCATTTATTTTCTGTGTAGCGTCTTTGCAATCCAAACAATAATTTTGGTAGACGCTACACAGAATTTGAAGATACAGCAACCACGTCTCCTACTTTAAGTAGTTCATTTATTTTCTTTATTTAATTTTTAATCAAAAAATCGTTCTTCTTGACTTCATATAGAAATAAAAAGTAGGATTTTGAAGGGAAAAGGAGATAGAGGGAAGGTCACGTGTCATATCTCGAGTGGGACCAGATTTAACGAAGACCACCACCCTGAAAATTAAGCTTTCGGCCATTCTGTAATAATTAAAAATATAGAAATTTTTTATAACAACAGCACATAATAGATAACGCCACACACAATTCTGTTTATTATAATATTGCAATTAAAAATATTAAAGTTATTTTCTTTATTTAGAAAATAAAATCTCACAACAGCCGGGAAAGTTACGCAACTCGTTGCCGAATTTTTTGATTATATAAAGAAAATCAAATCGTTCGTTTCCATCACATTTCTCCATTTCAGTATAGGAACAACTATATTATTTGATTCCTTGGTGTAAAATACTTACACGATATTTTCTTTCGGGCAGGTAAATTCACAAAACTCGCTTATTTAATATGTAAGTCACTTTAATTAACGTTTACGTAACTAAACTATAACGTCCAGTGGCGTACCGTGGGTGTCAGCCGCCCGGGGCGGAGGAAAATTTCGCCCCCCCTTATTTAGGTATTTCAATTTTAAAGACCAAAATTCAGTTTTGTCACAGAACAAGCAATGAAAAATTCGGTGGTAGTGCAGCGACCTGTTTAAAATAGTTCTATTGGATATTAGTGGTGTATATGAACGCGAATGAAACATACAACCAAAAAGAAAAAAAAAAAAAAAGTGATCAACCGGTCTCGCAGGAATTCTTCGGATGAAAAAGCTACTAATTCACCCAGCGAGCCGATTCCCGGACTGTCCGGACGATAGCATTATCGTAGGCGCGATGCAAGTATAGATTAGGATATTTCAAATTTTTACAAGATATTACAGTATTATTATTTATTGTGAAATTTTGTCGCGCCCTAAAAAGTGCCGCCCCTGCCGCCCCCACTACGGTATGCCACTGATGCTGAGTGTTTTCTCTCTATCCGTCATAACGTATTAATCTTACACTTCTTTCTCTGATTCTTGGTTCTGAAAAATCAATTGAAATTTTTGAGAAAGATTTTGCTTTTTCAAAAATCATTAAAATCTTCTCTTTTTTCCGATAAATATGATTCCAAAGAATTTAGCAGGCAAACTGCTACACTCAAGTCTAAACGTTCTTTTTGTAAACTTTTGTTTGTCTCATGTATACGATTTAAAATATCACGCCAAGTGACAGTCAAGAAAATATTAAATTTTGATATGTGTTTCATAAGAGACAGCTTCTAAGTTCGTATTGTTAGATTGTGTGTCAATTTCTGGTATTTCTTTTAATACTTCAAAGATTTTGTCATATCCTTCACACAAAAAGTTAATAGCGTCAGCCCGAGCCGACCATCGAGTATTAGAAAGATCTTTCATAACTTTTCCTGTTGACTGAAATACTGGAGATAATTTTCTCCATCTAAAAGTAGATGAAGAAAAAAAACTTAGGTCTGTAATATACTATTGTTTCTATTTCCTTAAGGGGGCCTCATCTTGGCCCTGGCCCAGGGTCCCTTACGTTCTAAAGACAGGACTGATCACTATGCACAAGTTCACCTGTGACGGTAGACGTTCAATATGGTAAAAAGGGACTCTAGAAGCCTTTCTTTCTTCACACATTGAGCACGTTCGATTTGAAACTTTGAGTCTAAGTTGTCGCAGTGCATCTTTTCGTAGGTACTGTACGGCCATATCGTATCTGTATGGTCGTACCGTATTCCGTTAGAAAAGTTTGAATCTATCAAACTGTCACAGTAGGGATACGGAGTATTGACCAACTGCTCATGCACTTTATTTTTTATTTTATTTTTTTTATTACAATTTCCGCCCTGTGGGCACTAATAGGGCCTCTTATAGCAGGCCCATTATGGGTTCGGCCAGGCCCACAATGGGGCGACCGGGTGGTAAGGGACGGAGCCCGACATATCCAAACGAAACCACCCTCCGAAAATTTCCTGGGGTTTTCTTGACTGCGCATGCACTAAATCGCCATCATTCGCTATACAATGCCGGAAGCAAACCACGAAACTTTGACAAATTGGTTGAAACGTAACTTTTGACTGACAATGCTGCTTCTGAATAATATAAAATTTTAAGATAAGAGTTAATTTGGTCATAAAAAAATAAAAAAGTGAATAAATAAGTAAAGTATTAGATCTGGCAACAAGCCGATGATTTTGCGCGTGCTCACGATGGACTGCTTCGTAAACCGTAAAAAAGTTTGTTCCTTTACGGATACGGTAAAGGCACAAGGGTCGAGTTATAAATGCCGTAACATAACCATATCCGTATTTGTAAATGTTTTCTACACTGGATATTTATAGCAATAGTTATAAACTACCGTAAGATTTATAACTCGACCCTTAGTGTGTGTGGTACGATTTGGCAAAATGGGCCAAATGCTACATTTCACCCTTTTTGCTTTATGGATGTGAGACATGGACACTACGAAAAGATGCGGAAAGGAAAATTGAGGCCTTTGAGATGTAGGCAATTAGAAGAATGTTTAAATTAAGATCAAGTGGATCAATAATGAAACAGTATTATAGATGGCAAATACAAGAAGAAAATTAATAATTAAGAAGAGAAAACTAGTTTTCTGTGGACACATATTGAGGAGAGAAAAATATGAAATCCCCAAGCTCACATTAAAAGGAAAGATTGATGGAAGAAGATCAAGGGGAAGAAGAAGATGGGGCTGGATGGAAGACGTTAAGGAATGGACGGGATTGGATACTGAAGAAACTATTCATAAGAGTTACAAAAGAGAACGGGTGGTATTTGCTTGCCGCCAATTTCCCCTAGTAGAAGGACAGACAGAAGAAGATAGATGTTAGTGTATGTGGCACGATTTTGTTCACGTTGTTTAAAGCTTAATAACTCTTGTGCTTTTTGTCGAAAAATTCTGAAATTTCGCACGGAGGTTTGGTTGTTAGGGGGATTGATGCTATTAAATTTTGGTGGACAAAGGTCCAGGGGGTGAAGAGATAAAGGGAATCATGTTATATCTCTAGTAGGATCTGACTTAATTAATGACGATTTTACTCATTATTAGCATTAACATTTTTTTTTTATATAAAACACATCCCTACCCTCAAAATTAAGCATTTTGACATTTTATAATAGTTAAAAATAAAAAGTTTTTAAAACAAAATATGATAACAGCGCCACCTAAATTTTAAACGTCGCAGGGAAAGTTGGGCAACTCACTATTGTGTTCGCTGCTTCGTTTGGATCACCATACTTCTCATTTGCGAGCTTCATCAATGTAGTTTTAGGTACGCCAAATTCTTTAGAAGTCTTTCTCCACCCAATTGTTTTATTTCTAATTGCCTCTATGGCCTCTTCCATTTTTGGGACATCCAACTTTACCTGTAAGACCTGTGATTATTTGAAGCCATCTGAAATATGATTTCAAATGACCTTAATTAGAAATAAGATTTTTTAAAGTTTGAAATACAGCGGCTGGACATAGAGAAAGCTTGGGGGTCCAACTTACTATTTTGATTGTGTCTCTTTAATCCGATCAATTCAGTTCGGTAGACTATCAATACAGCTTTCAGGTTAGATACTTCTTTTATTGTTTTGACATATGCATTTCGGACTTATATGTATTTTAAGTCCCTCTTCAGTTCAAAACTACAAATTATTTAAAAAATATACAATTAGTAAGATGACAAATTCTTCGCGTGTAGATCATATTTACTGACATAAAACTATTGTATTAAAAATTGTTACACTTATACGTTACCTAAGGTTCTGTCTTTTAAAAACCACGGTGTATAACGGGTAACGTTGGAAAGAGTTTAAAATACAGCCATTTAAAAACACTTCAAATACATTTTCACATTAATACGGTAAACCTAATATATCAATATATTTATAATTTTTACTTTATAACATTATATATTTTAACAGAAACAATATAACATGATACTCACTTTTAACAAGTGTTCATAAAATCTTGTATAATTACAACTTTTAAAGAATGTGTATGTTCTACAATATAATGTCGCAGCAATGATGATCGTTTTACAGATTAATAATACGTAGTATATTAATATTAACACATTTTCAAGAGAATACATATACACTTTTACAATATATTTCACGTATTATTTTATGTCACAATATATTACAATCAATTTTATCTATTAGCGCCATCTATTATATTATACCACAGTTGATCTATTTGCATACCATTTGAAATATTTATTAAATCATCTTTACATTTTATAATCTCTATATGTTCTTTAAATTTACGTTTATACATATCTTTTTCTAAGTGAATTATTTTTATGTTATTTCTATCTATTTTACACTTACTATTTTTTATATGGTCGAACCACGGAGAATTATTGAGTTTTAGTCTAATTGCTGCTTCATGTTCTTTAATTCTTAATTCTAAAGTTCTACTTGTTTC
>NW_019384622.1:479437-482596 GCF_000671375.1 Centruroides sculpturatus | reverse complement strand
TTGCAATTATTATAAATCTCATTAATATAAGGAAAACTATTATACCTCTTATCTTTTTTATATTTGGTATTAAATCTGTTGTTATAATATTGGTTGTGCCACATTTTTAATTTGTAACTGGGGTAATTATTCAAAATAAACGTCTTTTCTAAGACGTTTATTTTGAATAATTACCCCAGTTACAAATTAAAAATGTGGCACAACCAATATTATAACAACAGATTTAATACCAAATACAAAAGAAGATAAAGAGTTATAATAGTTTTCCTTATATTAATGAGATTTATAATAATTGTAGCAAGTTTTTAAAAAGAGAAAATATTTTGGCCCCGTCTTTGACTAATAAAATTTCACGTAATATTTATAATAATAATAATAAATATAAAATGAAGGTTGATAATTTAAAAAAATCAGGTGTAGTATATAAAATTAGTTGTGATTGCCAAAAACCGAAAAATTATATAGGTAAAACTAGTAGAACTTTAGAATTAAGAATTAAAGAACACGAAGCAGCAATTAGACTAAAACTCAATAATTCTCCATGGTTCAACCATATAAAAAATAGTAAGTGTAAAATAGATAGAAATAACATAAAAATAATTCATTTGGAAAAAGATATGTATAAACGTAAATTTAAAGAACATATAGAGATTATAAAATGTAAAGATGATTTAATAAATATTTCAAATGGTATGCAAATAGATCAACTGTGGTATAATATATAAAATTGATTGTAATATATTGTGACATAAAATAATACGTGAAATATATTGTAAAAGTGTATATGTATTCTCTTGAAAATGTGTTAATATTAATATACTACGTATTATTAATCTGTAAAACGATCATCATTGCTGCGACATTATATTGTAGAACATACACATTCTTTAAAAGTTGTAATTATACAAGATTTTATGAACACTTGTTAAAAGTGAGTATCATGTTATATTGTTTCTGTTAAAATATATAATGTTATAAAGTAAAAATTATAAATATATTGATATATTAGGTTTACCGTATTAATGTGAAAATGTATTTGAAGTGTTTTTAAATGGCTGTATTTTAAACTCTTTCCAACGTTACCCGTTATACACCGTGGTTTTTAAAAGACAGAACCTTAGGTAACGTATAAGTGTAACAATTTTTAATACAATAGTTTTATGTCAGTAAATATGATCTACACGCGAAGAATTTGTCATCTTACTAATTGTATATTTTTTAAATAATTTGTAGTTTTGAACTGAAGAGGGACTTAAAATACATATAAGTCCGAAATGCATATGTCAAAACAATAAAAGAAGTATCTAACCTGAAAGCTGTATTGATAGTCTACCGAACTGAATTGATCGGATTAAAGAGACACATTCACAACGAAATAGCAGCTACCATAAGTGATATATTTTTTTTTTTACTATTTTGATATTTGCAGGAATTTAAACATTTATTCTGAAATATTATAGCAAATAAATATCATAATTATATAAAATATCATTTACAATTAATAAAACCGTAAACAGAAAACGTCGTCTTTTTCCTTTATGACGTACAGTACAGTACAACAAAATTAATTTTATGACCACGTGGAAAAAATTTTAGTTGCTAGATTAAGGGCGAAGAAGAATTTCAGTTTTTTGAAGAAGAAATTCAGTCATTTTTATGAGCGTCAGAGTCAAAGTTCAAACTCTCAGGTCTGACACAGATTTAGATACTAACACGTGTATTCGAGTCGCATTCGGGACTTACATTGTTTACGTTCGCATTGCTTTGTATCAGATTTCCTAAAATATATTTTTAGCCCGTATAACGAGAGGTTCGGACTCCGAAACCTCACAAATGTCACGTACAGTACAGTAGATCCCCCTATAAGACGGGTACCTATAATTACGATTCCTATAAGACGGCGAAAAAATTGTGGCGGTATCCGTAAACAACGGTAAAAAACTCCTATAATTACGTAAAACGTCATCGGGCAGCCGAACTACTTTCCGCCGTCCAGCGCCACGCTACGGACAGTTTAGGCGGGTAAATTGAGTTTAGTATCGTCTATACATATAATTATATATAAATTAGGTACTGTATATATAATTATATATTAACTTAATTTATTGTAACTTTATTATAATTATATATATTCTTTCCGCCGCCTGGCGCCACGCTACAGAGAATTTAGGCGAACTATCGTCTGTACAGTATGTAAATTAGGTACCGTAAGTCTAATACAGTACTGTAATTTTATACATTTCGTGAAAGAAACANTCTGCTCCCTCCTCCTTCCCCTCACCCTCTTTTCTTCTGACTAAACACCTTGTGTACAGCTGATGTCTTTCTTGTATACAGTCGACCCCCCTATAACGTGGGTTCCTATAACGTAGCGAAAAAATTGTAGCAATATTCGTATAAAGGAACTCCTAAAATGTCGCTGCCGACTCGTGTTGTGACAAGATTGATAGAATCTGGACCAATAGTGGATGAGCAGCCAAACTACTTTCCTCCGCCCTGCACCACGCTACAGAGCAGCTAAATTGAGTTTGCTATCGTCTGTACAGTATTATATATAAATTAGGTACTGTATATATAATTATATATTAACTTAATTTATTGTAACTTTATTATAATTATATATATTTTTTCCGCCGCCTGGCGCTACGATACGAAGAGTTCAGGCGAACTATCGTCTGTACAGTATGTAAATTAGGTACCGTAATTCTAATACAGTACTGTAATTTTATACATTTTTTGTGAAAGAAACATTTCTTATTCAACGGCGATAAAAATTATTTTTATTAATGATGTCTCCAAAGTTCAGCGAAGTTTTCGCAGAAAAATAACATCAGAAATCTCTGCCGCGGTTTGCTGAGTTGTTGTGCAACAAAAACGACTTGAGCAATGGCGATGTCGAATGGTGCACACTCGGTAAGCAATCCTACAATTTTTTGTTTATAGCGTAGTTTATACGGATTATTTCCAAAAAAATATACGTATTTTGGAAATGTTGAGTTGGATTAGTCTAGAATCGATGAATTTTATGGAAGAAAACCTTTCAATCAGCCGTAGTCCGTAAACTTGACACGTGTGGGGCTGTGATTGGAACGACTTGTAAGAAATCGGATTCCTAATAAATTGGAACGTATCTATATCTTATAGGGGGGTCGACTGTAC
>NW_019384622.1:462457-477346 GCF_000671375.1 Centruroides sculpturatus | reverse complement strand
GTAAGTAATCCTACAATTTTTTGTTTATAGCGTAGTTTATACGGATTATTTCCAAAAAAATATATACGTATTTTGGAAATGTTGAGTCGGATTATTCTAGAATCGATTAATTTTATGGAAGAAAATCTTTCAAACAGCCGTAGTCCGTAAACTTCACACGTGTCGGGCTGTGATTCCTACAAAATTGATTCATAAAGAACGGAACGTATCTACCGTCTTATAGGGGGATCGACTGTATTTAGTTCCATTGTTAATGTTATTTTTTAAAAGTCTTTTCACTCTGTGGGTACTAGAGGGCCTCTTTCAGCAAGCCCATTATGAGTTCGGCCAGGCCCACAATGGGACGGCCGGGTGGTGAGGGACGGGTGATGGACCACCCCGAAAAATTCCCGGGGATTCGATCCCGGGTTCCTCATAACGGTAAGCTGCCACCTTGATCGTCCGGCCATCCGGCCGTCAAATATTAATGTTATATAAAATTTATTTCACGTAGAGAATTTTAAGATAAATTATTAATCATATATCTATACTTTATATTAAATAATAATTAAATTTCCGAGAAAAAAAAATATCATATTTCAAATTTTATGATCGACGAAAGTTGGCAACGTTGTTTTGAAAATCGAAGAAAGCGTAGATCGTTTGGCTAAGTTTATTATACGGATAAATTCCAACAAATTGATATTTTGCGTAAGTGTTTTATGTAAAATACTAAATACATATCGAAAATATGATTATGGTGAAATTATAATATTAATTTCATCGGAAGCACATCGATAATTTAAAGTATTCATTGATTTTGCGAGAGAAGCCGTGCTCTTTTGTTAAGTTAAAACTATTTGAATGGACAGCGTACGTCATTTACCAGTAAAAATGATTATAAAATGAAATATTTAATGTATTTGGTATGGATACAAATTACAACGTGAGGTTATAAGTTTGGTTTAATTATTTAGGCATTTTATCATCACTTTGTAATTTGTTGCAAAAATTGTGCCTTTATCTTTTAATTAGAATTATTCTGCTTTTATTAAGTAAAGGATGATAAAATTCAGCTTATTTTAAGAATTAACTTTGTATCATGACAGAAATAATTACATTTAGTATAGTTGTTAGTAGGTAAATAAACTTCAAAGTAAAAAACTACAAGTAAATAGAAGTTTATTTACTTGCAGTTTTTACATAAAGATTAAAAAAAAAAATACTTTAAAAATACACATTTATATGTATTTTAAAATATATTTTTATCAACTTTTGGATGATAAGATCTTACAAAATTTCATCCAATTTAATACACGTAATGATGATAATACAGTAATATCTTTGTTATCGTTGGTTTTGGTTTTCGTCGATTTTTTCTGCAAAAAATTTCTCTCTATTTTCGTCGGTTGCCGCTGATTTCAATGCATGCCCACGTGACCTTGCTGCTAATTTTGCAAAAATGGAGGACAACCCGTGCATTTTTTTGCTTGGTGTGTTGTTTCTCATTGTGTGAGCATTACCCCATGTGTCTAGCCCAGTGTTTCTCAACGGGGGCGATATCGTCCCCATGTGGGTGTTTTTCCATGTTGAGGGGGCGATTAGTAACAATTTATATTTGGGGGCAAAAAACAATTTTCTGGGTGATATAGTAAAACATTATATTAAGAATACTTAGATATTTTATTCGTTATATTGTACAATAATTAAACAAATAACATTATACTAGTCACTAGTCTATTCGATGCAGTACGAATTTGGTGTTAGCTTTGTCCCTCGGCATCTGAATTTTGTAGTGAAGGGGGTGATACTACGTAATGGTCTTATTGAAGGGGGCAACAATTCATTAGAGGTAGAGAAACACTGGTCTAGCCAAACAATTCTATTGCTTTCCTTTCCTTTTAGCTCCATCATGGGACCAAAGAAAGTTTCCAGAGCCAGCAGCACTTTGAATGCCATGTTAAATATTCATTTATTCTTTACATTAGTCTTTTATATTCATTTTATATTAGTTTCTTATTGTTTTTAGTATTAAACACAATATTTATTCTCTCTAAAATGTGTTTTTGGTATGTATTTTGGAGTATCTATAACGAATTACTGTATTTACTTGCATATAAGACGATCTCACACAGGGCTGGATTAACCCACTTTGGGGCCCTAGACATTTTCTTCTTACGGGCCCCCCTTTCTCACACTAGAAATAGAGCACACAAAAAATATAAAACAATAAATAAAACAAAACTAAATAATGTGAAAAACTAAAACAAATCTTAAATTTTTATTAATAAAAAATATTTAATACACAACAATAAATTTTAGTTTCTCTTTCTAGAAAAACTAAAATTTATTGTTGTGTTTGAACAGTTTGTTTATAAATTTAAAATATTGAAATTTGTTTTATTAAATGTCTAACAAAAGTTGTTGTAAAATAACAATATTACCTTAAAAAAATAATTGTCAACAAGACTATGTCTTGTTTATAAAATCGTACTGCTTGCTGTGTTACCAGCTTAGAGGTATGAAGGAGTACATGTCAGGAGTTGCAATTTGGCACAGAGTATTAAGTGCCCAAATCATGCGCGCATAAAAAAACCTGACTTGTAGGTACTCGGGACCGAGAACCGAGTGAAAGTAAAATACAAAATGGCGACTCTCTCTACAAACAGGCAAACCGAAGTCAGGTGGTGAGAGTACCACCCACAGTCGTTCAAGGAAATGGACTCTGACCCTAGGACTGAACACGTAGTATTTTCTTTCTTAAATAAAATTTGTAATCTAATTTTGTAAATTTGGGAGTGCTTCAAATATGACATTAAAACAGGGTTTTATGTCGTTACAAGTAGGTTTTTTAACATTGTCTAGTATAGTAAAATCGTGGGACCAGTAAAAATTTGACGTTATAATCAGGTTAAACTGTATATTGTTTGTGCAAAATAAAAAAAAAAATTTCGGACGATACAATAGCCACGATTATTTTTTTCAAAGACGAGAAATTTTCGTTAGGCATCGACAAAAATTCAACCCGGGCCGACACGCAACGGAGAGAAATTTCGAAATTGGATAGGTTAATTTCATCGAAAATGCATGGTGGACGACCTCGTGGTCGTGGCTGGCGAAGTTTGAACGATCGCGCCCAAAAGCAGCGATACCAAAGAAGATTGGAGAATGAGAAAGAGATCCGCTTTGAGCGTCAAAGTGATTCCGCTTAGTAGTGTCTCCGAGACATAGTCGTGTCCCAAATACGGTTTTGCCGTTTTACTTGTTTAATTTAACCTTTTTGGTTAATATTTAAATAATATAATATTTTACCAGTATTATACAGTTGTCCAACAGAAGAGTAATCTATCTTATTTACAAATCTTTTCAAAATAGACAGTTTGACCGGGCCCTTCTAAAAACCGGGCCCTAGACATTTGTCTCATTTGTCTATGCGATGATCCGGCCCTGATCTTACATACAGGACGAGGTGTGGCTTTAAAGATTAAAATAAAGAAAATTGATTTATTAATACAATTCTAATTTTATTTCATTTAATCACAAGTAAAATATCAAATAAATGTAAATGCACACATTGTCCCACAAAAATTTCTGGCATTTTAAACTTTAAGGAAAAATCTTTTAAAACAACAACATAATTTGTTCATGTAAAGCTGGACAATCGGGAATCTTTTTTGGCCAATTCTTAACAGTCGAATCTACTCTCCTTTGATTACACTTATGAGTTTCTCTGAATTCTTATTTACAAATAATCATCTGTTTTCATGTGGGAATGGATTAAAACTTATATTGGTCTCCCATGTGATTTTGGAATTTCAATCTGGAATTCAATTCAAAAGCTTTGCTTTTCCTATTGCTATTCATCTATACTCCTGACAATATACAAGAACAAGCCAAACGACCCAGATAAAATACTTATGTTTTTAAATGCATCTATAAAAAAAATGCAAATACACAATTCACAAAAATTATTTGCAAAAACGCAAAGAATCTTTCACTCGCACATATAGGACGACCTAGAAATTTGAAGCTGTGATAAATGAATAAAAACCTCTTTTTTTATTTGAGTAAATATGGTAATTGGATTTAAGTTGATTCGTGTGGAAATAATTGCCTCAGTTTTTGTTGGTTTCAGATTTTGCCGATTGTTTTCAACAAAAACTGAGATATCACTGTACGGTTGTTTTTATAGATAGGTTTTGATAAAGAAATGTAAACAGTACTTTTAATAATTTAAAAACTTTTCAGTTTAATTAAATTCTATCAATCAACAGATATTTCATTGTAAAATCCTTACATAATGACGAGAACTCTGAAATTGTACATATTAGCCCAGGAGTTATAGTTAATTTGAAAATTTAAGACTATACAAACAAGTTCTTTTTTTCTTATGTCGAAAATCCACCAGAGCACACTCAGCTTATATGTGATTATATAACAGGAATACTGTCATGAAGAATTTGGTTTTTAATGTTTGTTTAGACATTGTAGCTTACAAAAAAGGGTTGATGTTGAGATCATTTTTAATTGTAAGTATTTTTAATAGTATTTGTCTGTTTTGGATGTTTTACTTCACGTCACCTGCTGTTTGTGGTTCCTGGATTGGAATTAAAAAGGATGTGTATAGGAAAAAAAGGACTCGTTTGTATAGTCTTAAATTTTCAAAAAAAAAAAAAAAAAGAATGAAATTGTTATTACTAATTTAATGCTATGCTTGTCTTGTCAGTTAGAGTGAATTGTCACGTAGCATTGTTTGTAATTCTCACTAGGGGATGGTTGATATGATCTTATTTTGTATGACTCTGAAAGCTAATTTCTATATTAATTATTGTAGTAAATTTTTATTTATTGTATAATACTGAAATTTATAGTACAGTAATATCATTGATGAGTAATTTTTACTTGTTATATTAATAACCAAGGCAGAAAAATCTGCAGTTGATCAATATTAGTATAAAAAGTGAAAGTTAGTTCAATTGTACAATTAACCGATTTCATAATGATGGATAAAAATAGTCAATCAATAATAGTGCATTCAAAATTACTTTTCAAGTAAACAAAATTTAACTATATTTAATTGACTATATGCAAACTAAATACATTAATTAATTAACAAATAAAATTTTTTGAATTAAAATGTGTAAAAATTTTTAATAGTGCCAAGTGAAAAATTGTTTTATCATTATTAAATAAAGTATTTATTTAACTATATGGAGTATCCACTTTTACTGCTTTAGATTCTGTCTTGTATTTGAATTTGTTACCTGAAGTTTGGTAAGTTTAAAGTAGTTTTAACTAAAATTTTTAATGTAGAATGGTTCGGTTATAATTTTATAAGAATATATATGTAGGTGAAGATTGATATTATTGAGCATTTCTATATCATTTTTAACAATTCACTATTGCAGAAAGACTTTTCATGCAAAGTAAATACAGTGCATCACTGTATCTGTTACCGCTAAAGCTCGAAACTCGTTAATCTGCAGATTACCTAGCTAATCTGCAGATTAACTAGCGTGATCCGTTAAAGTTGTGAAAATTGTTCCATTTCTCAAATTACCTAGATAATGTGCAGAGTATCTAGGTAATCCGTACATTACCTACTAGGCACTCGGTAAAGTGAAAATAAGATCTTTGCCACAAATAAATGTACCACAAATAGGTGTGCTTGTCGCAAAAACCAATTGCTATGAAATTCAAAGTGTCACCAATCTTTAGACTGCACTAATAAGTAAGCACAATTGGATAATGTTACCTATGGTGAGTAAAATGGCAGCTCGTCTCTGATTCCAGCAAAGAGAAGAAAGGAAACAGTGGGGACGCACGTTCAAACCTAACCTAACCTATTCTAATAATTTGGTTGGTAATAATTATGGTAATTTATTAGAATAGGTTAGGTTAGGTTAGAACGTGCGTCCCCACTGTTTCCTTTCTTCTGTTTGCTGGAATCAGAGACGAGCCGCCATTTTACTCACCATAGGTAACATTAACTGCACAATTATATCATGCGATCACCAGAAAAAGTATGATAACTTTATTATTTTTCGTCTCCGGTCCAAAAGTAGGGTATCGTTGAAGTCGTCTCGGTCCCCTCAGTTCAGATAGATACTCAAAGTCCCGAAATTCCATAGGTGGTTATCTATATAATAATTTCCCTAATTGTATTAATATTTTAAATCGTTTGATTTTTTGTATGTTTTTTAATTGGTTGATGATTGATTCTATCAACTAATTTGTCGATTGTTTGATTGTATTAACTTGATTCTTTAGATATCAAAAATAAAATAAAGAACATTATGTTAATTTAACTTTTAAGCGTACAGAAACATTGCTGTTGTTTCAGCAAAGATCTTATTTTCACTTTACCGAGTGCCTAGTAGGTAATTTGCAGATTACCTAGATAATCTGTACATTACCTAGGTAATTTGAGAAATAGAACAATTTTAGCAACTTTAACGGATCACGCTAGTTAATCTGCAGATTAACGAGTTTCTGAGATTTAGCGGTAACATATCCA
Organism: Centruroides sculpturatus; assembly: GCF_000671375.1. Classification (NCBI taxonomy): domain Eukaryota; kingdom Metazoa; phylum Arthropoda; class Arachnida; order Scorpiones; family Buthidae; genus Centruroides; species Centruroides sculpturatus. Next base: position 470,850 of record NW_019384622.1, on the reverse strand, counting down.
CAAATGATATATTTCCAAGCCTATTGTGGATAGCTGAAACCATGTTTAGTAGCAAGTTGTGTATGAAACCCATACTCATGCATGCATATAACATGATAGATCAAGAGGGGGAAAAACATAGGCATTGTTACATATGTATTTTGCATTCTTTCATATATCTATATAATCTCAGATTTCCTGTTTTGCACATTTTTGTATATCTTTTTTCTAATATATCCTATTTCATCACCTTTAAAAACTTACTTAGAATGATTCCTTTTCTTCTGAATGATTTTTTTAACTGCTGGAAATATGACAACAACACTATCAGCAGATAAAACTTTTCTAGTAATTTTTATATTTTTTAGATTAAACCTATTTTTGAATTCATGTAATCATCCCTTGCTTGCTGTGACCAATGTCCTTGTATAGAGAAGTTTTGAGTTGACATAACGAGTGACGTCATGAGCATATGCAATTGTTCGGCACCATCTTTGTGATTTGTTTATGCGTGCTTTACCTGGAGTTCTTATGTTGTTTATTTGTCGTGAATATCACTATGGTGAATTGTTGTATAATTGGTTGTAATGCTAGTTCACTCAAGAACAAAGGAACATCATTTTTTAAAATTTCTGGCATTGTCATCAAAGACCCCAAACTGAGGAGATTTTATGATGAAGGCAATCTGCATGACTCTTGAGAATTAACTGGAATGATTTCAATACAGATATCAATACAAGAGTTTGTCAGAAACATTTTCTTTCAGATAAGCAATAAATCAGATTGCTAGTTATCAATAAATGATTATATAAACTTTTGCATGAGTATCATAAAGTGTGTAAAATCCAGTTGCATAAATCCTTTTGTTAATACCAACAAAATAAAGTTAAATCATTTTAACAACTGCAGATTTTAGTTTGAATAGATAATTGTTTTCTAACCCTTTATTTTTCACATTTTAATTTGTTTTCTTAGTAACTGCTTCTAATAAATATACATTAGATCAGGGGTGTCCAACCTTTTTGTTTTTCTGGGCCGCATTGGAAGAAGTCAAGGAGTTTTGGGCCACCAGCAGTAGCGTAGCGTAGGGGGCGGCAAGGGCGGCAAAATTTCACAATAAATAATAATAATATCTTGTAAGAATTTGAACCATTTTATTTCATATTTTCATCCACCTACGACTCGGACTGATTGAAATGAGCATGGCAAAAGTGTTACCATCCATCCGGATAGTCCGCGAATCGACTCGCCGTCTGGGGATATCGTGCGCAACCTGTTGATCTTTTTTTATTTTTGTTTTTTGTTTTTTTTTTCTTTGATTGTGCGATTCACTTGTAATCATATACACCTCTAATATCCAATAGGGCTAGGTCACTTGCATTACTCCTATCCAAGTCTCCCTAGTCGCTAACTGTAACTGATTTAGAACCGGCATGCACTGCAAATTATTCTTCGCATTGCAAAATGATATACTCATACGTCAGGAACTTCTGTTCGAACAAACCTCACCTGCCGTCCAGGTCGGCGATTTTAAAAAGGTGGCAGCACTAGCACGGAATTTTTCATTACTTATTCTGTGACGAAACTGAATTTTAGTCTTTTAAATTGAGATACCTAAATAAGGGGACGGCGAAATTTTCCTTTTCCCCGGGGGGCTGACACCCACGCTACGCCACTGGCCACAAGTACAGTACATATATACTTGTGGTCCAATATACAAGTATATTTAAGGATTAACATGTCTAGATTATAATAATAAGTATTAAAACTTTATCAAGAAAAAGGATATTTTAAAAATTACTTCTACAGACACTTTCAATTTTTACTTAGAAATAGATAAATTCATTTATTATAAAAGAGACAAACGGAAATTTATTTGAAAGACACAGACATTTGTTATATTTGGGTCTCTAATTAATAAAAAGCAACGAAACACCATTTTAAAGTGCATTTTTATTCAACTAATATAAATAATAGGTAGCCCAAAAAGTAGCCAAAGCGCCAAATGATATTTTTTGCATCGAACAAAAAAAGTAGCCACATTTGGCGCAATGTAGCCAAATCTTGCAACGTTGGAAAAAATAGTAAATAATACTGGAGTTGTGAATCAAAGGATTATAGACCCAAGTGCAGGGAAAGGAGAGAAAGGACAAAAGATAAAAAAGTGAGAAAGGTTGGAAAATTAAGGGTCAACAGAAGATCTATTTAACCTTTCTCACTACTACATCTTTTGTTTTTTCTCATCTTTCCCTCCTTTTCCCAAATTTGGGTCTATAATCCTTTGAGTCACAACTCCAGCTTTATTTAGTAATCCTTCCTCATTCACACATTTCCAAGTATTTGAAAATATTTCCTTTCCACTCAAGAATAAAATACGAATAAAAGTTTACGGCTTTGTGAAACTTCTTTTTTGAGTTTATGCCGTTGAAATAGATAAATAATAAAAAAATTAAAACATTTTGTCGGTTTTGTTTACACGTTTATTGGGCCGCATTGGAACTTGCCTTGGGCTGCATGCGGCCCGCGGGCCGCGGGTTGGACACCCCTGCATTAGAGTTAATATTGAAGTGTTAAGCAAAGATAATCGCTTAACATATGAAGAATTAGAAGTGCATTTTGAACCAATTCTCCTTCCAATCTAATTTACATTAATAAAAGTGTGTGTATTTTTTAAGATATAAGCCAATAATTTCCATTGTTCACTTACAAATAGCTAAGTTAGGTTATTTTGGTGAGCAACATTAACATTTCTTTAAGAGGCTACTTTTTACAATGATTTTTTTTATAGTAGTAACAAATAATCAGGTTGTTCCTGACAAATTCTTATTTATTATTTATATATAGCATACCACGATGATAAGTTATTTTTAATATTAATTGTTTAATATTAATAATTTTATATATATTAATAATATATTATTCAAAAAGTTTTTTACCCGAAAGGAAACCTTTATCATTATATGATGAATCATCACCAGACTGGGTGCCAACATTAAACATGGGGTGTGAGTGGCCACAACCCAACTGTATATCATGACTGTTATGAAAGAGCACATAATACAAGAGACAACAAATTGCCTTAGAAGCTGAAACTTTCACAATTGAAGCTTGCATCCAACCTTCTATTGTTAAAGATGTAGCAATCTCAACAATTCCAGAAGTGGAAGAAGCAAAGCCTTTAAAATTATTTTCTAATGCAAGGGTACAAACTACATTTTCGGTTGAAACTATCACTTGCCAGACTGAATTTAAAGCTACAGATATAGAAAGCTTGCAACATGAGTGTGCAAACTTAAAAACTGAAGTTTCATTATTAAAAAAAAAACATATGTTCTTAATGAAGAGTTTTTTGAAAGTCACGACGACAAAGTTTTTTTTTTTTTTTTATACTGGACTCAGTAATTTTAAATTGCTTTCATTGGTGCTGAACCATTGTTGCATACAAGTTTATCATCCAAATTCCAGAAAATTGACCCCATTTCAAGAGCTGATAGTGTGTTTGATGAGACTTTACTTAAATTTAAGTTTGAAAGATTTGGCTTACAGATTTAATATTTTAAAGACAATAATATGCCAAATCTTTGATAAGTGACTATACATTTTATATATCAGGTTAGGTAGATTGATTGTTTGGCCTGAGAGAGATGTGCTACAAAAACTATGCCCAAAGAATTTTAAAAAACCATTGGCAATCAGATTGCAGTAATAATAGACTGTTTTGAGCCTTTTGTTGAGCAGCCTTCATCATTAGATGCTTGCTATTTGACATGGTTCCAATATAAGCACCATAATAAAGTTTTTAATAGGTGTTACTCCTCAAGGTTCTGTGTCATTTATATCAGAATCTTGGGGAGGAAGTGTTAGTGACAAGCACTTAACAGAGCATTCAGGATTGCTTAAATATTTACTGCCTGGGGATTTTGTGCTGGCAGACAGAGGTTTCAACATTGCAGATAGTGTTGGAATTACTGGAGCATAGCTAGCAGTTCCTGCATTTATCAGAGGTAAACAACAACTTTCTACTTTGGAAGTAGCAGAAAGCAGAAAGTTGGCTCGTTTGAGGATCCATGTTGAGTACATAATCAGTCGCGTTAAAAGTAATTTTAAAACCCTAGAGTCAATATTTCCAATTGAGCATATGACACTAAAGGGACATGACAATGTAACATCAATAGAAAAAATTGTACATGTAAGTTATGCGTTAGTAAATTTATGTAATAGTGTTGTGCCATTTGAATAAAATCAAGTTTACACTATGTAATGTTTAATAAATGTTTATTTACAATTTCAATTTATTGTTTTGAATACCAACATTCTGTCAGTTTTGGTAGCATACAGAATTGAAAAAATTACTTGCTTTTTCAATGATACTGTTCCACAATGTGAAGTCTATAAATTCTCTCAATATACAAACATTTTTCTCAAACTACAGTCACAATATTCAACATTACATACAAATATTTGTGTTTGGATTTGGTAGTAATAATTACTGCTTTTGTTAACTGTGTAATTACCATTCTGCTTAACTAAATAATTAGATGTATTTTCATTAATTTTTTGTTGCCGCTAACACCAAGGACATTTCACTTCAACCACTTCAACAGTTGCAGTCTACAAGACCATCAGATGAGGCAGCAATGAATGGATGAATTTGATTACACATGAAATCCTGTAACTTTAATAGTGAAATTATGATGTAGTTTAGCTTGATTTTTCCTGATATTTCAATCATGCGTGGTTTTCATGATCACATCCCCATCTTACTGAGGGACTTTTGAATTGATGTTCAGATGGGTAACAAATATTTTTAATCAGTGATTTTGCTGGATTAATTAAATTTGTGTGACAAGCTGCTTTCATATTAGATGCAGTTACACATCCAGCTTGATACTGATACCAAAGTTTCTGTTTGTACTGCTTTGTTGTGATGGCACTTATGTTTTTTACCTGGTCCTCTCTAAGTTGCAATACTTGAAATAGTTTGCAACAGTATTCTTTCAGCTCAGGCCACTCCAGATCAAGAAGAGATGGATTGAAAAGATTTCCAAACATCAAAGGAAAAGTTATGTCTTTACTTGGAATAAAACAATCTGAAAATCTTGGTGTAACAGCCAAAATACAAGCTTGCAGATTAGATTTTGCTACATCTGACAAAAATGAATCCAGTTCACTGTCAGTTATAGGTGTTACTTTTATGTTTCTCTTTTTGAATAAACATTGGTTAACATCTAAACTAGTCATGTGGTGATAATTTGAGACATGAACTAAAGTTGATTTTCTTTAATGGACAAGGAGCAAGAACTTTTGAATATGGTGGCAACCACTCATTTGCTCTGCCAGTTGATGTTTTTGACTCATGGATTCTAAGAGCCACCGCAAACTACAGGATGCGGGAGCTAGTATATGCTCGCTCGCGCTCCTAAGCCCTGCCTTTTTTCCCATGATGCTATGAGCCATTTTTGCTAGGTAAGTGGCGCGGGCACAAAGCAGCCGCAAACTACACAACTTTTGCTTGCGTAACGTAGTCCACATGACATGGATTTCACACATGTAGATTGGCTATAGAACAAGATTTTATTATAACCTATATTTGTAATCAGTCAATTTTCGTTCCGAACTTTGAAACAACATGGAAAAAACATGTTTACTAGTTAAGCCTAATAGGCTTAACTAGCTGAAAACTATTTATACCGTATATTACTATTTACATACAACGGTTATACTATTTTCTTTTCAATACTGAATGTATTAATCATGTAATTTACATACATTGATAAAATTCTATTATTTCTTTTTCGATATGTGACATGTTTATGTAGTCATCCGTCTTCCCCGCTCTTTCTTGCTAGTGTAAATGCTCTAGTTGTTGAATTCTGTGAACAGCAAGCGTACTCTCGTATCGCTGCGCTAGCGAAGGAAAAACAGCGCGGACAAGAAGAAAGGGGCGAAGCCTTCAACGTCATCTGTTGTGCTAGTGCATGTTTGCTAGCGTTTTGCTCTCACAAAGCACTAGTTTGCGGCGGCTCTAACACCTGCTTGTAAAGCAAACAGTACAGCACCAACATGTGAACATGCTGAAGAGCAACCTGCCACGCAATTGCAATGAGCTATTATAATTTCTTCTGAAGATTTGCCAAGAATCCACACTTTTAAAGGTGAAATTCTTAGGCATTGAGAATGACTAACCTGAAAAAATAGACATTATGTGAAAAAACAAATCTCAAGAATTTAAGAAAATTGTGTGTCAAATTTTACTGATGTGGTAGCATTAGTAATGTTTACATTAACATTTAATTTTAACATTAATAATATTTACATTAATAAAAATACATTAATAAACACTGTGTTATATTTATAAACCAGAGTTTACTAATCTGCTTGTATTAATTTAATTAGGTATAGTGTATTTATAAATGAACATCTAATGTAATTTCAGGCTTTACCTAGTACAAAGTTATAATAAACATTACATGTTAAAACTAAAAGCAAGTATTACATGCTAATTTCAACTAGAAAATAAAGATACTGAACAATTTGAATTAAAAAAATTGCTACAGCTGTTTTTAATAAGACTTTTTTACTTTCAGACATTGTTAGTTAATTGTTAATTAAGAAATATGTAAAAAAAAGAGTAAATAAACAAAAGAAAACACCTTTCCAAGCAATATTACTTGGTTGCTATTTATTTCTTTCACTTGTATATCAGAAGAAACCCAGACACTTGTAAGATAGTTATGGGCCTCTAAAGATTTGTAAGCTTTCATTTGTAAAAGAGTGTAGTAATTTGTTCACAAAACCAAATAGTTTATAATGTCACCAAATTCTACTTTAGACCACAACTCTTAATCTACAACGAAGTCTAACAAACTGACTTTGTATGGATTGGCACCTTGACATAATGAAATTTTTTCTTCATATAAAACTACATCTTGTCCTGTCAGACTGCTAGAATAGCCTACAAGAAAAGGATTTTTTTTAAAATTTTGTCTATAATATAAAAATACTGCAGTTTAAATTGAAAAAAGTATTGCCAACCTGTCAAATAACAGACCACAAGCAAGCTAAGCAAGCAGAAGCAAGACCACAAAAATGGCTAAGGGGCAGAGCAAACATGCCTTTTATCACATGACATGCAACCTTGAAATCTCTATAGGCTCATTTCCTTTTGCCATAAAATGTTGTCATCAATAAGCACTCTTTTTCTATTCATATATCATCATCCATATTTAATGCTTTTTCCATTTTGGATAACACCTTATCACATACTATTCCAGAAACTTTTCTGGATTGGGGTGCAACAGAAAAACTGGCATGAATTATATTTTTGTTATTCATTACTTTATATATCAAAGATTTGTTTTTTTCCATACAAATTCTCCACAAATGGTTTTTTTCTATTTTGACCATATTGAGAATTTTTGCTTTCTTCTTTATAATTAGTAATTCATGTCTTTTTCTAGGTTTAAAAGTTATTTAAAAAACTTATTTGAAAAAAATATTTTAAATTTTGGTTGAATGAAAAAAACCACTATTTGATTAAAAAATCAAGTAAAACTAAATGAAACTATGCTCTGCATGCAAAAGCTCATGAATCTTGCAATTAAAGTGAGTTTTGACAAGTTTACAATTGGTGCCTATATGCTGCTTGTGAACTTTGAATAACTGAAACTGTGATTATAGAGACCAATGCTATGCTGATCTAACTAATAGTAAAAAATCTTCAGATTTAATTTTATCAACTTTAGATTATGTTAATAGAAATATTTTATAATTTAATTGTTATTAATTTAGATCTTAAATAGTGTGACAAATAATCCAGCAGATTAATTGGGATTTACTGTATTCATAATTTTTAACCAGTTTTGTATTAAAAATTTCAAACAGATTAAGTTTAATTAGACAAAATCAAATTTGACACCAAATGATCACCAGATTTTTTATTAGACTATATTAAGGCTAAATAATAATCAGATACAAAAGAATATGGCTAGAACTAAGAAATTAAGTTATCATCTTGTTTGGGTTCTTGTATTTAATATCAAAATTGACAGTTTTGCATTTTTTGTCATATATACTGTAAAAAAATTTATAGAGTGTGTATATATATATATATACTCTATAAATTTTTTTACAGTACATCTGACAAAAAATGCAAAACTGTCAATTTTGATATACAGTGAAAACTGCTTAGGCGACCACCTGCATTCGACAGGCACCTGCCAAAACGGGCAAAAATTTCTGGCACGGAATAGTTTATCCATAGAGTCTTCGTATAAGTTACCTGTATTAAACGACCACCTGTGTAACGCGACCGCGGGCATCGATTTTTGGTCCGAAACAACATACAACACTTGTAATAAGCGACCACTTTCGCGAATGTATCTGGTCTAAACTATTGTAAGAACCCATCTCAA
>NW_019384622.1:459481-461298 GCF_000671375.1 Centruroides sculpturatus | reverse complement strand
ATTTTATATATATATATATATATATATATATAAACGGATTATATTCATTAACTGATCCCCCACCATATATGGTGGGTGATCAGTTAATGAATATAATCCGTTCCAAGACTGTGTTCGCTATGCAAATTGTTCGTTAACTGATTATTGATTTACCATAGATTTTTATGGGAATTTGATTAATTTGTTCTGGAGACACCAAAAAATAAAAAGTTACATACTTTCTTAGGCTGAGACTCGACTACCGTAAAAACGGTGTAAAAGCTTTTAATCATGTGACCCTGATATTTTATACCTGAGCAGGTTGTAAAACCAGCGTAAAAGTGAGTTGAACACTTACCATTTTTATGTTAGTCAAGTCTCAGCCTTACTACGTTTATTTATATGTAATATTAAAATACATATATACACAGTCATGCATTTTTATCAGTCATGTTTTTTCCATTTGGGGGGATTAAAGAATCTGTCCAATGTCAATTGCTTTTCTTTCGTCTTCAGGATTTTTTGGAAGTAATTAATAGCATTGTCATTGTAGAGATCCCCAAGCCTATCAACCTCAATCTGGTTTGGATGCCATTGGATGATTATTGTTCTGATATCCTACTTTTTCAAAAGATCTTTAATAGCAGATGTCAGCATTGGTCCTCTTTCATCTTTCTCTTTTTCAAAAGAAAACACATATCACTGAGTTTCTTGGTGTTCTTCATTTAAGAGTTTGTGGAGTTCTTCTGTCGTCAGATCAGTTTCAGGTTCCATTATGAGCTCTTCAATGTTCTTTATTTCTCAGATGTGATTTTCATTATTCCTTTAGCTGCTTGAGTCTTCTTGATGATATCTTTCTTAGCTAAAATTGTGCCTACTGTAGACCTGTTTAAGCCACACTGCTTAGCAACATTAGACATCTTCTGCCCTCTCTCTATCTTGGTTATTATACTCTTGCTTTTCAAAAATAAAAATGACACAAAACTTAACAAGTACTTGCCTGACAGTCTCACAAAGACTGTGAAAAAATTCTTTGTCAGAAAGGTAAACAAAAGGCTGGAAATTACAATGGAGTGTTTTGAAATTCGGAGGAATACTATCTGATCGGTATTGGTTGAGCGTCAATGTTGATGTCTCCCAAGCTCCAAAAGGTTTCAAACTGTCACCTGGAGACGAGAAGACCAATTGGTATTCATTATTTTACGTTGCTTCTTCTTGTAATTGCTCTGTGAGGTGTTCATTATCCGAACATGTTCGTTGTCTGAACATAAAAATTTTTTGTGAAAGTACAGGTAGGCCTCCTACAACGCGGTAGATACGTTCCTTGAAAATACCGTGTTGTGGGAAATCATGTTATAAGAGATACCAATTTAATACAAAAACTGGGATTCGGTTCTAAAAAGAGAAAAACTTGCTGTTTGAATGGCGTTTTTTGAATTTTTCAAACCAGTCATTGCTAGCCACGAATTTAACACTGGTTTCATCAGCCGACGACTGTCCCATTTGTTTTAAATAATCAAATATTTTTAAGGCTTTGTGTTTAACTGCACTTTTATTTAAAGGCAACCGTTTCTTGTTTATAACTTCTACCCATAATATTAGCACTTGTTCCATTTTTTTTTTTTTTTTCATTATAGGTGCTCTCGGACGAGCAACATTTTTCGCAAGAATAGATGATCCGGATGCGACTGAATTCCTAATCTTTTCTTCCTATTGCTTAATCGACCGAATAGTTGACTCATTTAAATTAAAATGCCTACCAATATCAGCTATCCGCTCTTGATTTTTAATTCGATCCAAAATTTCTATCTTTGTTTGAAGAGATATATTAATAAATT
>NW_019384622.1:444934-457988 GCF_000671375.1 Centruroides sculpturatus | reverse complement strand
CTCATAAAGTATTTTTCTGAGGTCTGTCTTATCAGGTAAATTACTGTACAAAGTGTATTCATTAATTTTCATTTTCATCTAGTAAAGGCTCTATGCCTTCATAAAGGACGTACTTTTCCTTTGTTTAAGGGTATTTGGGCAGTTTGTTCTCTGTTGTATTCTCAAGTAAACAATACATACAAGTACAGTACAGTATTTTCTGAGGAAACACTCATACTTATTTTTTTTAACCCCATTCCCGATAACACGGCATTTTCACAAACTCGGTTACCCTTCAGTCCACATTAGGCCGCGTTTTCGAGGCTCTACTGTAGCAGATTTCGCAAACATAAAGGCAAGAAGAGTTAAATTTCTGTAAATAAATATTTATATGGTTTTACACTGAAGTAAACAAAAATAACTTAGTAATAATAAATATTTTTTCTTTATAAAGTATTTTTTTTCTTTTTTCACACCCTTATGAGCCAACACTAAAGAGCCTTACTGGCAAGCTCAGCGTTGGTAGTCGTAGTTAAACAGGGGGCGGCATAATCGGTATTGCACACGGGCGTTCAAACAGCTAGCGGCGCCTCTGGTTGTAGGAGGCCTACCTGTATTCATTGTCCGGTTTGTTTGCAGTCCAAACTGTTCATTAACTGATCACCCACCGTATATTATATGTAATGAAGGATATGATATTGTTATATTTAAATTAAAATTTCAGAAATACTGTATGCATGCATGTATGTATATGTTACCGGCCAAACCTGATTTCGGGCCAAACTAGTTTGTCCTAGGCCAAACTAGTTTATCCTAGGATAATCTAGTTTGGCCTAAATACTTTAAGCTTAACTAGTTTGACCTAGGCCGAACTGATTTATTTACTACAAATTGGTGCCAGTGTAAAAAAATTATTTTGTGTAATTTGAAATGCCACCACAGTACACCTGGTGGTTAAAATGTACCTAGGTAACCCTAATGGCGGTGCTTCAGTTAGGTTGGTTTAGTTTGGTTAACTATATTTTTAGTAGACGTTTCCTTTTTTTTCTTTTGTTCAAGAACTACCATGGATCAATAACTAGTGATGTTAAACAATGGGCGGCCTGCCGGCGGCTCTCCTCCGGGAGGAGTCCGCCAGGAGCACAAACAGTCTGAAGTGTTGTCATTGGGATTATCTAGGTACACTTTAACCCACCCTGTAAAAATAAATAAAAGCTTAAATATTTTATATGTTACACTAAGAAACACAAGCAAGTTCATTTTAAATTTTAGTTTGACTTTAAAAGTTATTTTTATTATTTCGTTTGAATTTTTGGAAATATTTTCAAAAGTTAATTACCTTTAAAAGTGCATGGCTTAATAAAAAAAATACAAACTGATAAGTACTGATTAGCTTATTTTTATTTTATAGTTTTGTATAAGTGTTGTGTCACTTCTAATCAATACCGTTTTTTATAATTAAGTAGAGTATGTTTGAATAAATATAGTAGACCCCTATAACACTGTTGATAATTCTGTTTTATATGAATTCCATGTTGTATAAGTCACTTAGATTTTTCAAATACGTGAGCCGTGTGTCAATAGCAATGAATTAAGAATCAAATTTTAAAAGTTTATTTCCTAGCCATTGGTTTTATATAATTAAATACACATTTATGATTGAGTTTGATTCAAATTGCTTATTTACAATAATACAAATCTTAATTTAAAATATAATAGATGAGAATGTTACAAGATAAAAAAAAATTATTTTTTTCTCTTTCTTACAATTAAATGCTTCAATAGCTTTGCATTTGGAAACTGAAAGACTGATGGGTCATTTAAGGTCTCACAAAATTTTTAGACTAGCCTTTTTCAAGCAGCTTTGTTGAAAGCACTTTATCAAATTATTTTCAGTAAATGCTCTCACATCATTGCTACAATGCATTTATTAATCATGGTTTCAAATTCATTTGTTTATTATTTATTTACAGTTTTGCAAAATTTTATAATTTACAAGTATTAATTATAAAATGTCTTAAAATATTTTTTCTTTTTGCTATTTATTTTGCTATCAATTTATTAAATTAATCCATTCCTAGAGGTCATTTATTTTAGATTTTGTTTATGTTAAATATATTTAAATTAGTTAATAAAATTAAAACAATTGACAAAGTTGAAAAACTGATATATAGTAGTATATTTATTGTTAAATTTTATCAAACAACCATAATGTTTAATGATAATTTAGTAAAGTAATTTATTTTATCAAATTTTTTCAGTAATTAAAAAATTCATTTCAATTTTTTCATAGATGTCATAATGTATCAGCAACAAGTTCGTCCATCATCTCAGAGTGGTCAGTCAGCAAATAATTCTTTTTCGTATCCAAATTTTTCATATCATCTTGCAGATCATAAATCAAATAAACAAAATTATTCCAATTTCGGTAAAGGAACAGGACAAAAGTTTGTAACTTCAACTGCTAATTCTCCTCCTCCTCCTCCCCCTCCTCCACCTCCACCTCCTCCTCCTCCATCTCTTATTGGTAACACTAAATATATAAATATGATGTCAAATTCATCTGTTGAAAAAAAAACCAATAATAATAATTCAGCCTTGACAGAACCAAGTAATGATAATCAGTTCCAACAAAATTCTTTCAAAAATGAAATGTCTAGAGGTCTACCACCTGGCTTTTCAAAAGCAGAGGCTGAACAAAAAAATTCACGGTATGTATTTGAATATTTAAAATTATTTAATTAAATTAATTATTTTTTCAGAAATCGCAGTTTAGTAACATTGGTAAAATGAAAATATTTATTTAATTATAAGTTGTTAATTCCTTTAAATGTGTTGGATGGCATAATTTTCTTTAAAATAAAACAAAGGAAAAATTCTTTTCTATAAAAATTTTCTTAAAACAAGGAAACAATATAAAAGAAAAATGTTTATAAAAACTTATTGAAGGCTAGACTTCCTGTTTATTCTTGTTTAATGCTATTGAGAGAAAACACTTAGTTATTTATTAAGCATAACAATTTAATGCTCATTTGCCATTAAATGTAAAATCATTAGATCTTTGCTAAAGTTTTTAAAAAATTAATAAACACAAAAGATACAGTTTATACCAAAAATATAGATAATCTATATGTTTTTATTTTTTTAAATATTAATTATTTCTTAACAATGTGATTGGTTATTATTATTTATTTATAGCATATTACAATGTTATATAATTGTTTTTACAATATTTAAGTTACATAAAGTATTAAACACAAAATTCTTGTTTTGTGATGTCCCAAAAATAATATAAATAACACCTTTAACCATCCAGCAATAAAAATGTTTAATATGACAAAAACGTTTTCAACCATTTTTTTAATGGCCATGTTCAGTTGGATTAATATTAAAAAAGAACATTAAAATGGAATGCATGAAATACAAATTAAATAGAATCCAAAACATGCATGCGCAGTTCATCTGACTTGCGTCTTTGGATTATCTATAAATAACTTACAAATAACATAAAAATAAAGCCGCAAATGGGGAAATATATGTTGATTACATTGTATTAATCTGCATTACTGTAAAAAAATTTCCAGGCATAAGATAACCCTTCTGCATCTCTATGATTAATGCATCCCTTGCTTATATGAGCCTTGTGTATCTCAATTTTTTCAAGATGCTTCACTGCTTGTTTGGAATTTGTGGCTCTAATAATTGAGGCTTGATTCCAGTATACCTTGACCTCCTGCTGTTTGGCAAATGCTGCGAGCATTGTGCTATCCATGTTCTTACTCACAGAGTATTTGTGTTCATTGAGTCTTTGCTTTAACTGATGTGTAGTTGCATCATCGTAAACAAGATCAGAGTTGAAATGCTGATCCTTTATAGGTATAGAATATACTCCTGGTAAATTATTTCGCTTTTCTTTTTTCTTATCGTTTCTTAACATTCTGTAGATTGTTGGATTATGTCAGTATACTATTTGTAGATTATTACTGTTAGCAACTCTCCTAATCAGTTTGTTTAAAAAAGGGAAATAATTAAGTACAGTAGAGCATTGATTATCTGACCCCCGATTAACCGTCACATTGGTTAACCGACCGTTCTAGTTGGCAAATTTTAAATGTCCACTAGGGATGTGGCGCTACAATATTTGGCTATGTCTTGGCTACTTTAATATTATTTTTGTTAAATTTTTGCATGTTTTAGCTGGCAACACAGCTCGACCATTGAAGGGGGCCAGTATTTAAACGAGACTAAATTTTTAAATTATGAATGGTTGTTTGTTTTGTGAGCAATAAAATAATTTTAAAATAATTTTTAACGATACAATAGCAACGATTATTATTTTAAAAAATTTGTTAGGCTTAACATAGATGAAAATTCAACGCGAAGTTGGTTACCACAATGAGATCTCGCACCACCTCAGAATCTTCTTAGGGCAGCCTCTGGTTCGGCCCGTGGAAAAAGTTTTCTTTCCAATTCAGCCCGGGGGCAAAAACTGTTGGCTCCCCTGTTCTATGGCAAGCACACATACACACAGAAACATACACATGGCATATATAGACTGCAGAAAAGCATTCAACAGCGTTCCACACAGTTGGCTCTACACATGTACAAAATACATCCATCACTCATTGCATTCTTCCAAAACACTATGCAGCACTGGAGAACAACACTGCATCTCAGGGTTAGTAACACTTCCATACAAACAAACGAAATATTCATTAGGCAAGGAATTTTTCAAGGAGATTCCTTGAGTCCTCTCTGGTTCTGCCTAGCCCTGAACCTATAATCCAACATGTTAAACAACATGCATTATGGCTACAATATCAGACATGAAAAAACAACACAGTTTACACTGGCACATCTCATGTACATGACGACATAAAACTTTATACATCCACACAAAAACAGCTTCAGCAACTCCTACAAATCACACATTCATACACTAAAGACATACAAATGTAGTTTGGCGTAAACAAATGCAAAACGCTTCACATAGAAAAAGGAGTCCTGAAGAAAGAAGATTTTGCACTTGGAAATGGGGACATTATTGAATCCATGGAAGAGGGCAAGCTCTACAAGTATTTAGGATTCCAACAGGCCAAACTAACAGAACATATTTAAATGCATCAAAGATTAATTAAAGAATACCAAAGTAGGTTAAATGCTATTCTCAGAACACAGTTAAATGCAAAACACACAGTTAAAGCAATAAACACATATGTCATCCCAGTACTCACATACTCTTTTGGAGTTATACATTGGACTCACACAGATCTCGAGCAACTCCAAAGGAAAACAAGAACAACACTTACTAAGCATAAACAACATCATCCTAAATCCGCCACAGAAAGATTAACCCTTCCACGTAAAGAAGGCGGACGTGGCCTGATTGACATAGTTAACCTTCACTACAAACAAATACAGTCACTGCGAGAGTTTTTCTACAAGAAACAAGAAACATCACAGTTACATAAAGCAGTAACTCTAGCAGACTCAAATAACACACCATTAAACTTACACTCACAACATACAGACATGACACAACATATAAAAAGCATAGACAACATTAAGCAATCATGGGCTCAAAAGGCTCTCCATGGCAGGCATCCTTACGACCTGGCCCAGGATTTTGTTGACAAAACTGCGTCAAACAGCTGGTTAGATCGGGGATGCCTCTTTGGGGAGACGGAAGGATTCATGATTGCCATACAGGATCAGGTCATAAATACTAAAAACTACAGAAAACACAT
Source organism: Centruroides sculpturatus (assembly GCF_000671375.1). Taxonomy (NCBI): domain Eukaryota; kingdom Metazoa; phylum Arthropoda; class Arachnida; order Scorpiones; family Buthidae; genus Centruroides; species Centruroides sculpturatus. The sequence continues at coordinate 452,262 of NW_019384622.1, read as the reverse complement.
ACTCAAAGATACAACACTCACAAATGACACATGCAGAAAATGTCACATCATGCCAGAAACTATACAACACATCACTTCTGGTTGCAAGCTCTTGGCACAGACAGATTACTTACATAGACACAATCAAGTAGCAAATATAATACACCAAGAGCTTGCAAAGAAACACAAATTGGCAGACATCCACGAACCATACTACAAGTATATTCCACAGACAGTATTGGAAAACAACACGCACAAAATGTACTACGACAGAGCCATAATCACAGATAAAACAATTTACCACAACAGACCAGACATCACACTCATTGACAAACACAATAAAATCACATACATTATAGACATAGCCATTCCAAACACTCACAATGTACAAAACACATGCACTGAAAAAATTAGCAAGTACACAGAACTCGCCCAGGAAATAAGGCATCTGTGGAGGATGGATAGGGTGCTTATTGTACCTGTCGTTCTCTCCTGTACAGGTGTGATACCACACATACTACACAAAAGCCTAGGAACATTACAATTGAGTAGAGATACATACATCACACTACAGAAGGCCACTATATTGAATACATGCCACATTGTTAGGAAATTCCTGAATACAGACACACACACTGACACACTTATTTAATTTTAGTTTTGTTTTGGTTGCTACGCCTTGACTCTGGTCCGGCATAGTATACAGCCACCGGTGTGAACCGAATATAACTCACAAAACCCAACATAATAATAATAATAATAATATAAAAAGTTTTTAATAAAAAATATCATAACAGTTTTAAATGTTGCCAAGAAAGTTAAGAAACTGGATTTTTTAATACTAGATGAATGCAGGATATTAAAGTTTGAACTTCATTATAAAAATGTGAGAACAATTTTATTAATTGAAAATCATTGAAGAAGATACAAATTCAAAATTACAATTTGTTGGGTTGCAATTTGAAAAAAAAATTGTGGACCTATAAATTCCCAATGTCATCCGTCTGTCTGTCTTTCCTTGATCTCGAGAATGGAGTTAGATGAAAGACGAGACCAGATATGGAAACCTTAGAGACGGTTGGCCTCAATTAACTATAAATGAACTTTTGTTACAAACCAGAAGTCACGTTATTTCAATTCAAAACTTTTCCCCTGAAAGCAGTTATAGATGACTGGCACAACTCTGTTGCTAATGTTGTACAGGGGCAATACACTACAGTATTAATTTGCGGTGGAGAGCATATACTTTAAATGAAATAAATTTAAAATATTAAAAATTGCAGCCTGGCATTGTGATGACGTCACAATAAATAATTGCTTGTTTAAGAAAGATTCTCTCTCAATGACTTGATTCATTTTTGCTATATTGTTTATTTTTAACATGTTAAATGATGGATCAACTATTAAATCTTTGATTTTCTTTACTCTGCTAAGAGCAATGTAGGATCCTGCAACAGTTTTTGACTTTATGTTGTTGTTAATTTTATTTAACACTAGCTGCAAGGACCCGCTTCGCTGGGCAAAAAGTAACAATAGTGAAGATTAAGATAATTACATTATAGCCAATCTTACCCGTTTTCACAGAATGCAAGAATTAGGTCCCCGTTTCCAGACTAATTAGAGAATTTTTACGTCCAGTCAAATGAACTACAGTCGACCCCCCCCATAAGACAGTAGATACGTTCCATTCTTTAGTAATCTGATTTCTTACGAGTCCTTCAATCACAGCCCGACACGTGTGAAGTTTACGGACTACAGCTGTTTGAAAGGTTTTCTTCCATAAAATTAATCGATTCTAGACTAATCCGACTCAACATTTCCAAAATATGTATATTTTTTTGGAAATAATTTGTATAAACTACGCTATAAACAAAAAATTGTAGAATTACTTACCGAGTGTGCACCATTCAACATCGTCATTGCTCAAGCTTGTTTTCGTCGCAGAACAGCTCAGCAAACAGCGGCCGCGATTTCTGATGTTATTTTTCTGCGAAAACTTCGCTGAACTTTGGAGACATCATTAATATAAATAATTTTTATCGCCGTTGAATAAGAAATGTTTCTTTCACAAGAAATGTATAAAATTACAGTACTGTATTAGACTTACGGTACCTAATTTACATACTGACAGACGATAGTTAGCGTAAAAATCTCCGTAGCGTGGCGCCACGCTAGACGGCGGAAATTATTAATTATAATAAAGTTACAATAAATTAAGTTAATATATAATTATATATACAGTACCTAATTTATATATAATTAATATAAAATTATATGTACAGTACCTAATTTATATATAATTTATATATAATACTGTACAGACGATAGTAATTACTCCGTAGAATGGCGCTTGATGGCGCGGAAAGTAGTTTGGCTGCCCAATGACGTTTTATGTAATTATAGGAGTTTTTTACCGTTTTTTATGGATATTGTTGCAATTTTTTCGCTGTCTTATAGGAATCATAATTATAGGAACCTGTTTTATAGGGGGAGGTCTACTGTATTTTCAATTTGATCAATTTTCTGGAACATTTATAATCGTCCTATAATCGAGCCAATACAAATTCGAATTTAAAATGGTTTGAACATTTTTAAAATCGAAATAGAAAATCTTCCACTTTCAAGCCCATATCTCCCGCACCCTTATAGCTATTGAGACGCAACCACCCCACAGTGCACGAATGGAGACTTGGGGCTACTACCACTTACAAACATCATTCATGTGTGATGTGTAGTTTTGTCTAAAAAGTGAAATATAGGGACACACGTCTATATATATATATATATATAGATTAACCTCTGAAATGTGTAGATTGTGAGAACCTAAGCAGTTGATACCAGGAATTGTCTTCTTGAAAAATCTGTATATCTTTTCATCTGGATACAGTAAAAAAATTGTGAAACCTTCATTTAATGTCAATTCTATATAGTTGTCAGATTTAACCAAGATTGTTATTTTAAATTGAGGGGTTTTCTTCTCTCATTGTACATTATATCTATGACTGTCCTAACACTCCATTAACCAAACTTTTTTCTGCTGAAAGATTGTTTTCATTTAAGGCATTCCTAAGTAACAAAGAACTAAAATATTGTAATTAGAACTAGAAAAAAGTTCACTTACTTGTGCTGGATGAATTGTGCCTGAACAAATTTTGATCTATGGAATTTTGATAGCATGTTGGATTATCAGCTCTTTTCAGAGGGTGTGGTTACTGGACATTCTGAATTATCTATATATATAAAAATGAATGTATGTCTGTGTGTGTGTCCTATGTCCTTCATGCATTACCACACCGTTTATCCGATTGCTGTGAAACTTTGGAAAGTTGTTTAATATACTCTGGCGAAGGTTTGTGGCATAGTACGATTGCCATAAAACTTTGGAAAGTTTTTTTAATTTTTTAATACACTCCCGCGAAGTACATTTATCCTACGATAGATGGCGCGCATTTACACGAGCATTCGCGCACAGTGTGTTAGATCGATTTCAAATTGTGAAGACCATTTCCCCCTTTCAAAAAATATCTCTATATATGCATTTGTTATTTACGATATTTGTAATAATTTTTGTTTAATCACTTTATTTCAACTTTTTTTTTTGCTAATTATGTATTCGCTCGAACTTCTAAAACCTTAACTGTACCCCGAACAACAACCGAAGTTGTAGGAAGAAATTCGCGTATTTTACCGATCTAGGTATCCCCCCTTTTCCAAATTTTAATATCGACTCAAAATAATTTAAAAAGACAAATTACAATAAAACGGTTTATTATCCAACTATCAGAAATTTCACAACATGCCAAGGAAGAGAGGAAGGAGCAATTAAATAATTAAAATTATAAAGGATTAAAAAATATATATATAAATGGGGAATATCGCGCTTTTGACAATCGCTGCAAGTGTGTGGGCTAAATTTGGAGAATCCGTGCTTCTCGCATGGACAACTGTATGTGGCCGGCTCACGCGTCGAAAAACCTTCCGATTTATTCGTGTACGCACCAGACGGAAAAACAAAAAATATCGTGTATCCACAAGCACTCCAATAAATAAATAGAATTGAAACGACACTTTGAAATGTTTTCCCGATGAAAATGAATAATAATAATAAGTTTCAATAAAAATGATAAAATGAAAATTTAATTTTATCATTACGAGTTTGCTTGCATTTCGTTTCTTCTGAGATCGCAGCAATGCGCGACGGGTAAGCTAGTAGGGTATAAGATTAACAAACTTCTGCTGTATTTATCTTATTTTTGTTATTATATTTAAATCTATGGCTTTGAAGTCTATAAATTATAAGTATACTTTTTAATTGTTATGTATGTGTATATATATATATATATATTTCTCTTATTTTCTTTATCACTACTCGTATCTGCAACCTCTCTTAGAATATCAGAAGCTAATTTTTTATTTTTAGCCAGTTTCTCACTTTTTTGCATAATTACCCTTTAAATCTTTTGCTAACTAATATAGTTATTTCAACATTCATTCATATCAATGCTTTATCTCTTTAGCCTGACTAAGTTTTTAAACAAACAACATGCACTTCAGTGCGTGTCACGAAATATGAAGACGCTAACAATCTGGTTCATTGGATTATAATTTATCTGAGTCCTTAAGCTCTTGTTTTAGATTTTTAGTGCCTTTTCCTAAATCACCCATAACTTGTGGTAGCCTGCCTGCACCAAATAGAACTAAGATTATCATTAAAACTAGAAATAATTGCCATGGTCCTAAACTCATTTTCACCTCCATTTAAATATTGGCCTTTGAATATTAAAACTTGACTGAAGCCAAGTGAAATATAGATTATATCACTTTTATTTAATTGTAAATCAAGATTTTTTAATCTATCTTGTAACGGCTTCAGGCTAAGTTATTTCCTTTTATCGAATGTGCCGTTAAAAGGGAGCTCTTCGCTTAACTGTGGGGTAAAAGAGAACTCACTAAAGAATTTTGTTAACGTGTCATCTTTTGGTCTATGATATATATCACTAGAGATCCCTGATTGAATAATTTTACCATTTTTCATTATGTAGATAAAATCTGCAATCTTTAATGCTTCTTGTGGATCGTGATATTCATCACAATTTCAAGAAGTATTAACGTGACCATCAACACAGGGATATTTTTACTTCTGAAAAGGGATAGTATAAGTTGCCTTATTCAGCACTTTAGTAGTATATCTAAGTTAGAAAATGGTTCATTGAGCAACACAACATCAGGATTTTGTGCCATCACTCTTGCTATTGCAACTAATTGTTGCTGCCCTCTGGACAAAGCATTAGGGTACATATTTTCATATTTTTCTATATTGAGTAGCTTCAGAATTTCCAATGCAACGAGGTGCTTTTCTTTCTTGGAGAAGCCGTGAATAGCAAAAGTTATATTTTCTACTACTGTTTTGTGAGGAAATAATGCAGAATGCTGGAAAATCAATCTGATATTTCTATGCTCTATGGCAATTGATGTTTTATTGCTTGCAACTAACCTATCATTTATAAAAATGGTTCCAGATTTTGGATTTTCTATCCCTGTAATTAATTTCAAGATCGTTGATTTGCCACAACCAGAATTTTATCAAGCTAGAATTATCTTTATAGTATATTTAACAAAAGTAGAACTATACAAACCCTATACAAAATGTCATTCCAACTTTTCAAGTTTTAAATCTCTGACTCCAATTCTAACTCTCTCATTAATTATATACATATATTTCATTTATTTCAGAATAATTTATTTATTTTAAAATGGTTGGTGTTACATTATTTAAACAGAAATACTGAAGAAGATCCTGTAACTAAAGCCATGGTTAATAATTTGATGGGAAATGTACCCAATAAAAAAAATAGGGTAAGTTCATCTAAAATTAAATGAATATTAATATTTTCATTATTATGAATATAAAATATTTTTGAACTTTGTAAAACAAAAATTTTTAAAGAAAGCTTTGCATATTTTGGTTTTATTTATATATCTTTTATTGTGTGTTTTATATAATTATTTCAAATGTTAACTTATTACATTATTAATTTTACAAAGTTTTTGGCTTTAGAAAGACAAAAATATTACACATTTAGTAATGGATATAGATTTTCATAAGCCATTGTATCAGAATTAATTGGCTGTTTTTAAGTATTAAATGATTAAAATTAAGTTATTTTTGTTCTTTTTTATTAAACATTTCTAGCAAAGACATTTATTAATAATATAAATGTTTCTGCAATTTCAAATGTTATCAAATTGAAACTAGAGTGTGAAACCTGATGCAGGCTTATGAAATATGCTGAAAATGTTTGTGTTACAGTATTAATAAATATCTTTGCTGGAAATGTAAGAATGGTGTTGAGAGTTAAAGGTTAATTTAGTGTTACTTGCAAAATTTAAACTTAGTACAGTGGGTGATTGGCTAACAAACAATTTTATGAAAGATATTTATGTTTGGACAACAGACACATGTTCGGATAATGAACACTTCACTGAACAAACACAAGAAGCAACACTGCATTTAATATTTGTAAAATTATATTTTTACTGGCATCTATGAATGGTTTATGGAACAAGACTTTCACAGTTGTATATACAACCTTTTTTGCACTAGTTTATTTCTGTGCTTTGAATTTTTGTTAGTGCTTTTTTGAACTTTCATATAAAAAAACTGATAATATTATGGTGCTTAAAAAGAGTGGTGTGCCAAGGACTATGCTCAACCATAGAAACCAAACAAGAAATAATAGCCAAGGTAGAGAGGGTCTAGAAGAGGTCTGATGTAGACAGTATGGCTTCAACAGGTCTATAGTAGGCACAATCTTAGCTAAGAAAGATATAATCAAAAAGACTCAAGCAGATAAAGGAGTAATGAAAATCACATCTGAGAAACAAAGATTTGCCATCCATTAAAAAATGGAGAGATTGCTTTTAGTTTGTGATTACATGTAAATAAACATAGTAAGAAATTATATAATTTTTTATTTATTTTTTGGGGTCTCTAGAACAAATTAATCAAATTCTCATAAAAATCTATGGTAAATCAATAATCGGTTAACAGTAGGGAACATTGTCTTTGAATGGATTGTTTATTAACCAATCATCCACTGTATTAGATTTTCTTTTGCTTGCTGTCTCACAAATTACAGTACTGTAAGGTCTCGTTTTATGCGGTGGATACGTTCTACAGAAAAGCGCATATAAAAAATTCGCATAAAAAAAGACTTTACTTGCATTGAAAAAGTAGGGATAAGTTCCGTAATTTTCTAAAATCGCATAAAACCAAAACAACAAGTTAAAATTAACTTAAAACCGCATAAAAAAGTTTGCAGAAATTAAAAGAAATAGGCTGCTTAATA
>NW_019384622.1:433594-438211 GCF_000671375.1 Centruroides sculpturatus | reverse complement strand
AAAAAAATAACTGTAGTAAGAAAAACAAATGAAAAATGCGAACTAATGTAACGTCGTATGGTGAGTTTTTGTTCGTATCGTGGAGCAAAAATATGTTCGAATTTCATGTCGTATCCTGAAAATTTCGTATGCTGGGGCGTTCGTAACCTGAGGTACCACTGTATTTGATTATTCAAATGTTTGTTCTTTTTTTAGAATATTTCAATACATTTAAAAAATTTTTTACATCTACATTCCATATATGTTCTTTGCCTGAAGATGACACTGATAGTTCAAAAGTTCTCGCATGACTACTTTTATGAAGTTATTAAAATACATAATGTTGAAAGACAGTGTTTCTTTTATTAGTCATATAATGAATAAATTCACATTTTCATTTAGAATAATAATAATAATAATCTTTAAAACAAAAATGTTATCAAGTTAATTTTATGTATTTACTAATAAAATAGAGATTACAGTGAAAAAAGTAGTATGCTTGTTACAGAATTAGAGAGTGAAAATTATAAATTGAAATTTTGCATTATCCACATTTTATCTTCATGTTGAATAACACTGTATATTTTTATTTTTTTAATTAATTTAATAGAGGTTTGGTTAGCATTAGTAATATTAGTGTGAAATTGTTATTTGTCTTAGAGATATAATTCTTTTGTCAATAATTCTCAAGTAAAATTATATTATAATTTCAGCCATTTTCATCCAAATTACATAAATAGTGAATTGACTTTTGCAATTATATAAACATTTTTAATGAAAATTCCTGAAATTGTTTGATAGTAATTTAGTTATTTCTCTATTTGTTAAATAATATGATTATTTATTTTTCTGTACATAAAATTTTTATAAGATCTTTTTCTGAATGTCAATCATATTTTTTATAATATTAAAAAACAACTTGCTTGTTATCTGCATTATTTGCTTTCTTGTTTAATGTGATTGATATATCATTACATATTAAGTGAAAATTGAGCTAATTTGGTAAGCACACATTTTAAAATATTTAAACATTTATATATTACAGTTTACAACAGTCTTATTTATAATTTTTCTTAATCAGAGAAATAGTTTCTCAATAATCCTTAGAATAGAATTATTATTATATTTAAAACTAAAAATTTATATAAGAATTATAAAGTATGTTGTTTTATGCAGGTAACTTTGCACTGTGACTTATGTAATTTGGAATTTAGTTCTCAGATTCCATTAGACATGCATCTTAAAGGTGCTAAGCATGCCAAAAAACTTCGATCCATGGAAATTTTAAATGTTCTTGAACAAGATGGTAACCATCCCATTATTTCAAGTATTTAATTTTATTTTTAGATNATGTAAAATTTGTTGAGGGTTTTTTTAATATCAAATATATATAATATTAAATAAATCATTGGCTCAGAAACAGAATTTTATAAAATTGATTTTAAAAAGTCAAATTCTTTGAATTTACGCTTACATCTGAAAAAATTTATAACTCAAATTTTGTAGGTTAAGGAGCTTGCACAAGAACATCTATATTTTCTTTTATTTTAAATTATTTTATTTTCACTAATGAAATTTTATTTAAAGTAATACCAATAAAAATAAAACTACACTAAAATTTACATAGAGTTAATGCTTGTGCATAGATCACAAAAATGATTGTGCAAATTTTACTTGAATGTATTTGGTATGTTTCTTACTGTAAAGATTAATAAATAATTTATACATTATTATTTATTAATCAATTTTTTCTTTTCTCTAGGTATGTATGTATGTATAAAAATTTTTTTTAGAAATTATTATATTTGAAATTTAATATAATATAAATGCTGTTATTTTAAAAGTTAATACAGAAAATTCTCTAAAAAAAGGTTTAAGGTTAAGTGCTTTAACATTTGAAATAAACAATATTTGAGGAAAATTTTTTTATAAAAGAACTTTTCATTGTGTTTACAGGATTTTTTACTTTAGAAAAAATAAACTTAATTGTTTATTTCATAAATTATTATTATTTGTGCTATAGTTATTTTAAAATTGACATTAAAATAGAATTTTTAAAATCAAATTTTATAGTTTTTAAAGCAGAAATTGCATTTTTTTTTTACAGTAATAGATCTACTTTTATGATGATGAATAATTGTGATAAAATATGCTATTTCATCATAAAGATTACTTGTGTAAAGATTAACTAGTTAAGATAAATTAAGTGTGGATGAATTAAGGGAATTTTTGTTTTAAAATGATAAATCTTGGAATTTTTTAAGCAATTGAATAAATTGAACAATAGATGCACATTCTTAAATACCATATTTCAGTTTTAATTTTTTCTATTTTCTCTTTTCCACATGTTGCATCTTCCTATTCATCAGAATTTTGGCTGCTGATTTGTTAAAAGATTTATGTTAATTTAATTGCCTTAATGTCCTTAAACCGTACTTCTAAAAATTGTCAACTTGGCCTTATTGGATTATTAGGACTATTACACTGGTGTATTAGCTATTTTCAAAAGCAGTAGTTCTTAATCAGAAAAATGAAAAATCTTTATTTTTTCACCTGTAGCATTTCCTTTATACATAATATATGTGTTTTGGGCAAATAGGACCCTCTTCAACAGTTTTACTACAACAATTTTCTAAAAATGTACATAACAAAACTTTTAATAAATTACAATAATTTAAAAACATGACAATAAAACATTAAAAACTTAGATTTTTCATATCCAATTACTTCAAAATATGCATAAATCACATTTAGAAGAATTATTATTTTAACATTGCATAAATACATGTTTCTATATTAAAATAAGGAAAGGTTAAAATTATTTTTTAGAAATACAAAAATTATCTCAAAATTGATTAAACTTACTTAACAAACTTTGCTCACATGAACTAATAAATTACACATCACTTATCTCTTCCATCTTTACCCCTTGGCTTTTTGCTGACACAGCTGCAAAGTCAGCAAGTCTTCCACAGGATGCAATGCCTATTGAGGGAAGTGACTTGAAGCTGGTCATTAAAAAACGACTAGCAGAGAGATGACAAAACATTTAGAATGCATAAGTCCACAATAAACTACATGAGAGCAAATCTATGATAGAAAATTGGACACACAATAAACAGTGTGATAGGAGATCTGAGGTCATTTTTACTTGTTTGAGAATTGGACATACTCGGTTGACTCATCAATATCTTTTGAAGGGTGATGATCAGCCGGTATGCCAGTATTGCAATTGTACTTTAAGTGTTAAACACATACTGTGCAATTGCTCAGCATTCGAGAGAATTCGTAGACAGCATTTTGGAAATGCAAGTTTGACAGAGATTCTGGGCTAGAGGCCAAATATAAATAAGTTATTGAACTTTCTGAAAGTCACAAATATTTATAAACATATTTAATTATTTATTTAGTTTTTATTTTTATATACCCTGTTATTTTTTCATTTGTTGTACTGTTTATATGTGTGTTGTCGTTTTGTGAATTTATTTTATTTTATTTGTTAAAAACTTTTACCGTTTGACATGGCACAGCTTAGTCTAAATGTGCCAAAAAACCCAAACCAACCAACCAACCAACCTGTTCTCTAATTTATTTTTTATTTATATTTTGTAAATCTTTTTATTTTCTCATTTATTTGTTTCTATAAAAATACATATTGAAGAACCTTAATAATAATTGACTATATTTTTGTTTTTGTTTTTTTAATGCTGTATTTGTAGGTTTTTTAAAAGCTGGAACTTTATTATTTTTAAATTGGATTTATTATTTGATTTTGTTCTCCTATATTAGATACAAGTTTAAGATAACTGTCTGTCAGCATTTATTAATGCTGAAAGACAGTTATCTTAAACTTTTATATGATAAAAATCTGGCTTGACAAAATAATAATTCTTTCATTCTTCTGTATTATTATTGGTTGCAATTTGAAAAAATTGTAGACCTATAAATTCCCACTGTCATCTGTCCATCTGTTTTTCCTTAATATCTAGAATGGAATTAGATACATGAAATCCGAAACCAGATATGGAAACCTTAGGGCAGGAGGCCCCAATTGACTATATATGAACTTCCAGTTTACACCAGAAGTCACATTATTTCAATTCAAAAGTTTTCCCTGAAAGCAGTTAATAGATGAGCAGCACGACTCTATTGTTAAAGGAAAAGTATGATATACAGGGGATAGCATACAGTCGACCCCCCTATAAAACCTAGATACGTTCCATTTTTTAGGAATCTGATTTCTTACGAGTCGTTCCAATCACAGCCCGACACATGTAAACTTTACGGACTACGGCTGATTGAAAGGTTTTCTTCCATAAAATTAATCGATTCTAGACTAATCCGACTCAACATTTCCAAAATACGTATATATTTTTTGGAAATAATCCATATAAACTACGCTATAAACAAAAAATTGTAGGGTTACTTACCGAGTGTGCACCGCCATTGCTAAAGCTTGTTTTTGTCGCGGAACAGCACACGATACGGCCGCCGATTTCTAATAACTTATTTTTCTGCGATAACTTCGTTGAACTTTGGAGACATCATTAATATAAATAATTTTAATCGCCGTTGAATAAGAAATGTTTCTTTCACAAGAAATGTATAAAATTACAGTACTGTATTAGACTTACGGTA
>NW_019384622.1:420608-430375 GCF_000671375.1 Centruroides sculpturatus | reverse complement strand
ATACAATATATTGTTTAATATAACTTAATTTTTAAAATTCTTACTTTTTTAGGTAAAGTTGTTCAGCCCAAAGGTGTTAGCAATTCTCTTCGATGTGAAATTTGTGATGTTATTGGAAATAGTTCACAACAATTGCAGATGCATCTAACTGGTAAAAAATATACAAAAGTTTTTCATAATAGTTATATTATTCGAAAAAATGTTTAATTATAAATTGTGATTTTATTAATAGTTTTAGTGTAAAGTACCAAATTATCATAAAATTCCACAAAATATGGCAACATTATAGCAACAACAAAGAAACTAAATGCTAAAGTTAAGGTTATCAAAAATGTTTAGTTAGAAATGTTTTTTTACTATTAATTTAAGTTATCTTTAGCTAAAAGAATATAATTAACAAAATAAAAATGTTTCACATTTAAAAATTACAAATGTTTTTAAATTCTTTCTCTTTTGTTAAAAAACAAGGATTTTTTAATTTATAGACTGAACTTTTCAATATTTAGGACTCAAAAACTTTCAAGATACTCTAGCTCATGTTTAGTCATGATTCCTTATTCAAGAAAACAAGAGAATTACACCTAATCTGTATATAAAAGGATAATACATTGAGTAAAACCCGTTGATTATATAAGGAGTTATCAGAAAAATTTACTTCTAAAATCTTATACTAACTACAGTACTGATCTAATCTCATCAATACCTGAATAAATACAATGCAAAAATTTATAAAAAATATTATTGAATAACCAGTCCACTAACTTCAAATCTTGTACTAATAAACCAATATTTTTCTTTATACATAAATTATTAAAGGAATGAGACCAATCCAAATTATTATTATTATTATTTACTATAAGTTTTAAACACTTTATTTAAACATGATTCATTTAGCCTAGAAGTTCTGATAAGTCAATTATTTAATCTTCTACAAATGAATGATTTTAGAGGGTCAGCAGACTTTCCAAATAGACAAAAGACCTTAGGGTAAATGAATGCAAACCAAATACTTTTTAGTAAATTCAACTTGTATTTTGTCCTATCAGTCAGTTGAAAACTCCCATATTTCTGAGACATATAATGGAGAAGGAAATACCATCAATTTTATAAATTTAATTTGATGATAAATTTTATCAATTTAATAAATGTACATAAGCTGTTTTTTTCCCAAGCTTTGTTGGTCCATAAAAAAAAGACAAGTGTAAATAACAAAATGAATTTATTACCAAAAGTTAGGTACAAACATGGTTACTTTTCAACATAATCACCGTGAAGATTTGAGGCATTTGTCATATCTGTGGATGAGCTTTTCCATCCCCTTGTCATAGAATGTTGCCACCAATGAATTAAGATGGCCTTAACAACGTTGTTTTGAAGATCATCATTAGTCTCAGACATTTTGTTATTTATAGTTGTCTTTGTTTTATGGACCATCGGAGCTTCAAAAAAAAAAACTGCTCTCGTAGATAATATAAAGTATGAAGCCTAGCTGCTTTTTTCCAATTGAATAACACTGTTCAAAAGAACTCTAGTTTTCATTCTCTTGTTTAAATAGTGAAAATGAAAACATCCATTACTGGAAAAATCTCCAGATATCTATAACTAATTGTAATCTGTCCAGAAATCCATTAAACCATCATTTAATTGAACTAGAATTCTCACTGTTCCTAGCAGATTCAATTTCAAATTGTTTTTATATAAATAATTAACCAATAAATCAATAATTCTCTACAAAACAATCACAGAATCTGATAAAATTACATTATTATCTGTGTAAGTGATATATATCAATATTATCTGCTGAATTGTTAGTATTTTCAATGAGATCATTCAGAAATACATTAAATAAAATGGGTTGAAATAGAACCTTATTTGACTCCAAACTTTGAGTACATAGCTGATGAATATATTCTTCCATCTCTAATACTTTCATACAATTCACTTAACATAAAAACAAACCTGTAACTAAAATCATATTGTGATATTCTCAACCATAGTAAATTCTGTTAATTGTAACAAAAGCTGATAATAAAACTGCAAAAAAGACATATGTCTACTGTGTTTTTTTAAAAACGTTTTCTGTATTACAGTGTAAAAGACAAAGATATTATCTACCCTAGTATAGCCAGGATGAAGACCTGCTTAATTTCCATGTAAGCTTTCTTTTCCTACTCACCACCATCTATATAATATACTACAAAACAATTTTGATAAATATGGTATTCAGATTTCTCTATAAATTACTTGGAACATCTCTCTCAAGTAAACTTAAAAACAGGTACCAAAACACTTACTACCAAACATCAGGAATCTTGTCACATTCAAAATTCCTTCTGAAAAAATACTGAATAAGGCTTTATATTCTGAATATTCCAAAATTCCAATGAAATTCCATCAATTCCTGAAGCCTTATTTGACTTAGTTTTTTCAAAGTAAAATCCATTTCAGGCTTTGTAATTTTCATACGTAAAAAATCAAACTAGTTAACACAAAAATTAAACATAGAATTATTCACTAAATAAGGCTCACTAGACCAAACAAATCATAAAAATGGCTCTATCATTAATCAGTAGATGTATATCTGATATCATGAGATCCATTTCTTTTGATCTCATAAAAATAATTCCAAAAAAACCTATTATTTTTTACAAAACTATTCTGTATTTTATACAGAAAAAATTATTTTTCTCTACAAGTCTGCTTACCAGACGCCATAACTTAGCATAAAATGCAATCATGCAAATCATTACTTTTTGTTAATAGTCTCTAAGCTTTATTAATTGATCTAATTAACTTAGGGCAATCAGTATCAAACCAAAAGCTTAGTTTATGTTTCATTCTTATATTAAAACTGTTTTCCCAATCAGTCCTGCAAAAAAAATCACTTAAATCATTAATTGAATCTAACTGCAAGGGATCAAAAACATTCTTCAATGTGACAACCAATTCTTTCCTTTTATTAATAGATTCATCCCAAAAAATTATTTTAATGAAGTGTTTATCTTTAAGTGATATCATATTTTTCCCTGCCACTATCAATCACAAAAGTGAGGACCTTGATCCACCACAAAAGAAACCACTCTTTTAAACAGAGGGAGAATCTAAGACTAAATCAATAACATATCACCCTTGTCTGGAAAGAGATGTATATTCACCAGCCTCATCTAAACATCTTTCATTTAAATTGATCAAACTCAAATCCTTGCAAAATTGAAGTAACTTTCTAGTGAAAGAATTAACTGTTCCAATTTTTGATCTTCTATACAGAATACAATTTTAATTAAAATAAATAAAAATGGATTTAGAAAGTTTATTCTTCACTCCAGTTCTTGTATTAAAATCCCCCATAATTGCTATATTATTATTTCTCACCAATGTCGATTCTAAAAGTGTATCCAAAATAACTTGCCAATTCTGGTCTTGAAAGTAAACAAAACAGACTAATATATTTTCCAATTTGGGACTGAACTTAATAATAATGATAGTCATACTGATAAATAACTGCAAACAAAAATGCTGACCTAATTGTCAATAATCAACTAGTACAAAAGCAACTGCTAAAATATATTCTAAATACTTTACTGAAAAGTAACTTATAATGCATTAGATATTCCTGCAATTGAGAATTGTTTTTAGAAGAATCATGCCAAGTTTTGAAAAGAAAAATCATGCTGAACTGCAATAAATAATTCTAAATTTGACTGACTTGTTCAATAAACCTACACAATTCCAAATCAGTGATGATAAATTCATGTTTTGGAATTGCTGTGAAGACATATCCTTGACTTGACTACAAGTTACATCATAAAAATATTTGCACCATTAACACTTTATAATACATTATTTTTACCAACTGTACACCAGAAAGCTATTGTTTTCTGCCAAAAGAATGAAGTCTATCCCTAATCTCTCTTAATCTAGATGAGATCATTATTTACAAAAATACTCTCCAGTTTTTTTTTTTTTGTATTACTTACTTTTTATTAAACTTCTTGTCATAAGGATCACTGAATACAAAAATGACTAAGCAAGGTGCACTTCCTCTATTTCAATAATATTAATATGTAATAACTGCATAATTTCTTCAACAAATTTCATTTTTTGTATCTGCAGGTGACTCAGCCTGATCCTCAGACATACCAGATCAAAGGAAACTCAATAATGATTTTCCTTTGATTATCCAAAAAAATCTAATTTTCAGTTGCAATATTGCTTACAATATCCTTGTCAATCAAACTGCACTTTTTGCTGACTACTTTTTCTACTACTGTTAATCTAACATCATATTCCCTAAATAGTCTAACCTAGAAATAAATCATATTCCCTAAATTTAGAAGAAATTTAGGGAATATGATTTATTTCTAGGTTAGGCTATATAGTAGAATGAATTCTACTATATAGCTTAACCTAGAAATAAATTCATCAACTTCAGAGTTTAATGAAAGATGTAAATGTAACAGTACCCACACATCCTCTTCCACATCAAAGTTTTTTTCTAATAGCTAAACAAACAATTCTTTGTTCCCTTTTAAAAGCTTCCTTCAAAATTGGAAAGAATGATTTCCTATTCAATTTAGGAGCCATAATAATAAATTTACCTAAAAAGAAAATCAGGAATTAATATCAATAACACAGCAGTCAGATGCTCTCCAAGTTTATTCCAATAAAAAAATAGTTTTCTTATAATTTGATTTTGGATTACCCATTTTAAAAATTTTCTGAAGTTTTATTTTGTTAATCTTGCATTGTATGCATGCATATTTTTAATAACAGATATTTTCCAACATATTCCCTATAAAAATATATTGTCAGTTTTGAAAAGCTTTTGCAATAAAATATGTTGGTAAAAAAGGCTTTTTAATACATTGCTATTTTACTTCTGATTTTTGTATGACATTTTTATTAATTATATACTTTTTTTACAGGGAACAAGCACAAATCTAAATGTCGTTCTCTTGGTATAGATCCCAGTTGTTTTCAGAAACCACCACCACCCCCTCCACAACCAGTACAAAATGTTGAAGAAGAAAAAAGTCTGAAAAGAACATATGGTAATTTTGTTTTTGTATTTTGATGAAATTAGAAAATATTAAACTTCTTAAATTATAGTTTTGGAAAAATATTTCATTACTTTTTGTTTTTATAGTTGTTGAAGATTATATTTAATAGTTAGAAAATTTTCTTCAGTAAAAGTTTTAAAATTTCCAGAAATAAAAATAAAATTTATATTTTGACACATATACTATAAACGAATCAGTCTAATAACAAAATCAGCCATTGTTTATTGCATTTATTTTAATATTTGAACATTTATAGTGTTTCGTATCCAAAAGAATGTGTG
The DNA here is from genome assembly GCF_000671375.1 of Centruroides sculpturatus. Classification (NCBI taxonomy): domain Eukaryota; kingdom Metazoa; phylum Arthropoda; class Arachnida; order Scorpiones; family Buthidae; genus Centruroides; species Centruroides sculpturatus. Next base: position 425,034 of record NW_019384622.1, on the reverse strand, counting down.
GTAAACTTTATGTAAAAAAGTGAATAAAGATATTTTATATGGGAAAGTATACACCAGCACAATCTATAACTGATTTCCAATGAGTTAAAAGTTTGTACTGTAAAATCTAGTAGAAATCTTTATCTCTTGAAGTGAAGAAAGCTGTTTTTACACTTCTTAGTTTCAGAATTTTTGATTGAATTGATGATTGTTGAACACAAAGAAAACATGTTACTAGGATGGTGCAATGTCTGGAGAATAATAAGTAGAATTTCCCATCAAAGACTATGGAGCTTGTATTGGGTCATTTACACTTTTCAGGTACTAAAAGAGCACAGTTTCTTTGTAATAAACAAGTATTTTTGAAACAGTGCATCTATAGTGGGATAATGACATATGAGTGAATCTGTGTGCAGGATTTCCAATAGAATGGGCCAATTGAGATTTCTTTAATTTTTTTGTGATACAGTCTAATATTTATAAAATTATAAATAATTTATTCATTTTAAAAGTAGTAAATTGCATTAGTACACTGTAGGTCTATTTAAGATTTGTCTAAAAATTCAGAGAAAACTTGAGCTTGTATCAACTGTTTTCACTAGTGAGACTTAAGCTGTATGTGAAATTTTTAATAAAAAATAATGTTAAATCACTTAGTCTTTCTTTGGCCATTGAACACAAGAAATATCCTGGAAATTGAATGAGATTTACATCAATAGTTTCACTAGCAGGATTTGAAAATATCACATTTTGTCAAAATATTAAATTGTTGGATATTTTCAGTTATTATAATTTTCAACAATAAATGTTGTAACTTAGTAACCATATTTTACTTTCACTCTTCAAATCTCTCATAGTGAGAAGTATAGCTATCCCTCTTATAACACTGTAGTTACATTCTGAAAAAGTGCTGTGTTATGTGAATCCGTGCTATATGAAACAAAGGACTAATGCAAAACATGAGGTTAGGTTCCAGAAGTTAGCAAAAGTGTAGTTCTTTTTATCATTAAGAGAAATACGTTTGTTAAAACAATCAATAATTAACTAACAACCACAATTAAAAGTATTGTATGACACATTAATATTAATTTTAGTTAAACAAGGATATTTTCTTTTTACAAAGTATTGTCATTATCTGAGTTTTTTTGTTGATCTTGATCAGAAATATCAGCAAGATCTTAATTTTTTTAAAATTTTTATCATAATTTTTTATGGATGACAAATTAAAATAAAACAAAATGAAAATTTTGTTTGTGACTGGAGGGTCAGCATAACTTTGCCTTGTCAGGACTGACACCACTGTGTCTCATTCGACATGGAATGGTGAGTTTATTTTGGGTTTGAAAGTAGGTCACACAAGCAGCCATGTGTGCAGGCAATCAGATTTCAGGTGGAGGATGGTGAGACAGTGCAACAGAAGTAGTGCACTCAGACTCTATGGTTAACAACAAATAAGCATTTATTTGAAAGGAAAAGGTTACATGATACATATATCATAATATCAGATTAACTGACCTATCTAATGGAGATGGTCACGAGAGAGTGAGTTTACAATTGTTGATAAGTCAATAAATACCTGGAATTGATGGTGTTCACAAGAGGATGTTCCTGGATTAAGGTTTTGTTGTGATTAGAGCCTTAAAGTTGTCTCATTAAGGATTGTTTAGGAAAGTTCTGGATCAGGATTGTTTGGGAAAGTTTGTTTTCAAAGGCATAGTTGACTGAGGGTAGAATGAAATATCCAAAGTAAAGTAGGATTGGGCACTCACACAAGAATTTGGCAATGATTTTTACTCCTTGAGGAACAGACAATGGCTGACTCATTTGGCTGTCAATTCTGATATTTAAAATCAGTAACAGACAGCTGAAAGGTCAACAAATCACGGGAAAGCATCGTGTTCACCATCAAGAAAATGTAAATCAAGATGTTCTCAGGTAGTAAAGGATAGTCAACAATGTTAGTTGTCAAAATAGGTATGATGAAATTGAAAAAAGATTTTCGTTACAGTTTGAGTTCTCACATGTTAAACAAAAATTTCTTCTGTAGGATTGTGTTTGTTCAATCGAGTACAGAGAGATTTTTTCCACAATGTGTGTTCAAATATGGAATTGTTTGAGTTGGAAACTGTTCGAATATCGAGATACTGCTGTATTTCTTTTGTCATTTTTATGAATGAAGTAATCATTCATAAGTAAGTAATAGCTATGGTTAAAAAATGTTTAATTACACTTTCCTAAAAATGTTTAAATAAACTTTACTAAATATGAAGATTAATCTATAAAAAGAAAACACAATGACAATCCTAATGGCTAAAGTCTGAAAACTATGATGACACCTAGTTGATAAGAAAGTTAGTGTAATTTTTTTATTCCTTGTCCTATCAGTTTTCATTAAAGTAAACCTGACAAAAGGCACAAAACAAATTGAAAATTTCAATATTCTAAAATCCATGGGCAAATTTGAGACATGCATGCATGCTTACTTGAATAAAAAAAAAAATATTGAATAATGAAGTTCACACTTAAAAATTGTAAAATTGTATGGAGATTTCCAACCAAAATAGTGTTAGAGCAAAATTGTTGTAGAAGTATCGTGTTGTACAAGGGATGCCCATCTTTTCTATTAAATCATTAAGAAATCAAATACAGATTACTATAAAATGACTTTTATATTAAAAAAATGTAAATGTACCTATATAAAAATAGAATGCTTATATTATACTGTAAAGAACAGTAAGGAAATAAATAAGTTCAAATTTATACAAATTTCAAACAGTTGATACCAGTGCCAAGTGCTCTGCTATGCATTCTAATATACCAACAAATCTAATGTACTTGTACATCCAGTTCATACAGCTGTGGAAAGTTAATGTATTCAGACAGCAATAAATGTATTTTTGAAAAACATTTTATCATATTTACAGTTTTTTGTGATCACATTTCTAAATATATTTATTTATGACTCTATTACAGTTACAGAAGATCTGCATACAACACATCAATCACAGTCAATATTACCATGTAATCAGTGTTTTAACAGTTAAATTTCATGTCAATATGATAAGAAATGNAAGTAGTTCGGCTGCCCGATGACGTTTGAGGTGTTTATAGGGAACTTTTACTATTTTTTACGGATACCGGTAGCAATTTTTTCTTGTTTTTATAGGGACCGTAATTATAGGGGGGTCGACTGTATATTTTAAATGAAATAAATTAAAAATATGATTAAAAATTGCAGCACAGCAGATTGCAAAAATTGCTGGTTGTGATGATTTCACAATAAATAATAGCTTATTATTGATAGTACATGAAATCTCATTAATCACAAAAATTAGCCCAGCAGTTGTCAAAATTATCACCTTTCTAGTGTTTTTGGCATACTCTGAATGTCTTTATCAGGAAATTAGAACAATTATTATTATTTTAACATTTTGATATTCATTAACAAAATTTTTATTTGTTTGAAAGTAAATAAAGAACTAAGTTAATCTTTTTTATAGACAAAATTCATTAATATCAAATATTTGTTTTATTGTTTACAAAATATTCTTCTAATTAAAAATGTGCAATGCTAATATAGCTTTCTGCACCATAATTAAATATAATCATGTTAGGCAATTTACTTAAAAAAATTTATGGATTTAAAAATTTGAATTTAAATATTTATGTAATTGTAAGTTACATGTTTAGGTTATTTAATAATTAGTGTTTTAATACATCATTGTGAATATAACAAAATTTTGTAGCTATTTGTCTCAAAATGTATATATTCACGAATTCAGTTAAATATCAAAAAGCCACACACATAAATAATTATCATAATTCTTAAATCAAGTAAAAGGAAGAAAAAATAATAATAAATATGAAAAGGAAATATAGATATAGAACAATCAGGGTAGAGCAGAATTAGAACAGGTAAGGATGGAAATTTGTGTGTGTGTGTGTTAATTTGAAATTATATGAAAGATCTTTATTTTATGTACAATATTATGTAATTACAGTTTATATCATTTAATAATCTTTAATAAAATTTTATGAAAACAATTTTTATTACATATAACGAACTCCCAGAACTGTGGATTTCAAGTCGTTTAAATCTTTGAAGGCTTTATTCATTGCCTTTCCATCATTCTTGAATTCTGGAAAATGGTCTTTTGTGAAATACAGGATTAATAATTGTTTATTATTATTCTGGAAATCTTTCACCTGTTTTATCATATGTAATATCCTTTTTTATGTTTAAAATTCTTTTGTCTTATAAGATTTTATTCTCTCATTTTCCTTATACAGTGGTACCTCAGGATACGAAATTAATCCGTTCTGAAACTGAGATCGTATCATGAAAATGTCGTAAGGTGGATCATCTTTTCCCATACGATTACATGTAAAACCAAATAATTCGTTCCAACGCGAAAAACATACTCAAATTAAAGCCAAGTAATACATT
>NW_019384622.1:403776-417052 GCF_000671375.1 Centruroides sculpturatus | reverse complement strand
TTTTTTTTTTTTGTATTACTTACTTTTTATTAAACTTCTTGTCATAAGGATCACTGAATACAAAAATGACTAAGCAAGGTGCACTTCCTCTATTTCAATAATATTAATATGTAATAACTGCATAATTTCTTCAACAAATTTCATTTTTTGTATCTGCAGGTGACTCAGCCTGATCCTCAGACATACCAGATCAAAGGAAACTCAATAATGATTTTCCTTTGATTATCCAAAAAAATCTAATTTTCAGTTGCAATATTGCTTACAATATCCTTGTCAATCAAACTGCACTTTTTGCTGACTACTTTTTCTACTACTGTTAATCTAACATCATTATCCCTAAATAGTCTAACCTAGAAATAAATCATATTCCCTAAATTTAGAAGAAATTTAGGGAATATGATTTATTTCTAGGTTAAGCTATATAGTAGAATGAATTCTACTATATAGCTTAACCTAGAAATAAATTCATCAACTTCAGAGTTTAATGAAAGATGTAAATGTAACAGTACCCACACATCCTCTTCCACATCAAAGTTTTTTTCTAATAGCTAAACAAACAATTCTTTGTTCCCTTTTAAAAGCTTCCTTCAAAATTGGAAAGAATGATTTCCTATTCAATTTAGGAGCCATAATAATAAATTTACCTAAAAAGAAAATCAGGAATTAATATCAATAACACAGCAGTCAGATGCTCTCCAAGTTTATTCCAGTAAAAAAATAGTTTTCTTATAATTTGATTTTGGATTACCCATTTTAAAAATTTTCTGAAGTTTTATTTTGTTAATCTTGCATTGTATGCATGCATATTTTTAATAACAGATATTTTCCAACATATTCCCTATAAAAATATATTGTCAGTTTTGAAAAGCTTTTGCAATAAAATATGTTGGTAAAAAAGGCTTTTTAATACATTGCTATTTTACTTCTGGTTTTTGTATGACATTTTTATTAATTATATACTTTTTTTACAGGGAACAAGCACAAATCTAAATGTCGTTCTCTTGGTATAGATCCCAGTTGTTTTCAGAAACCACCACCACCCCCTCCACAACCAGTACAAAATGTTGAAGAAGAAAAAAGTCTGAAAAGAACATATGGTAATTTTGTTTTTGTATTTTGATGAAATTAGAAAATATTAAACTTCTTAAATTATAGTTTTGGAAAAATATTTCATTACTTTTTGTTTTTATAGTTGTTGAAGATTATATTTAATAGTTAGAAAATTTTCTTCAGTAAAAGTTTTAAAATTTCCAGAAATAAAAATAAAATTTATATTTTGACACATATACTATAAACGAATCAGTCTAATAACAAAATCAGCCATTGTTTATTGCATTTATTTTAATATTTGAACATTTATAGTGTTTCGTATCCAAAAGAATGTGTGGTAAACTTTATGTAAAAAAGTGAATAAAGATATTTTATATGGGAAAGTATACGCCAGCACAATCTATAACTGATTTCCAATGAGTTAAAAGTTTGTACTGTAAAATCTAGTAGAAATCTTTATCTCTTGAAGTGAAGAAAGCTGTTTTTACACTTCTTAGTTTCAGAATTTTTGATTGAATTGATGATTGTTGAACACAAAGAAAACATGTTACTAGGATGGTGCAATGTCTGGAGAATAATAAGTAGAATTTCCCATCAAAGACTATGGAGCTTGTATTGGGTCATTTACACTTTTCAGGTACTAAAAGAGCACAGTTTCTTTGTAATAAACAAGTATTTTTGAAACAGTGCATCTATAGTGGGATAATGACATATGAGTGAATCTGTGTGCAGGATTTCCAATAGAATGGGCCAATTGAGATTTCTTTAATTTTTTTGTGATACAGTCTAATATTTATAAAATTATAAATAATTTATTCATTTTAAAAGTAGTAAATTGCATTAGTACACTGTAGGTCTATTTAAGATTTGTCTAAAAATTCAGAGAAAACTTGAGCTTGTATCAACTGTTTTCACTAGTGAGACTTAAGCTGTATGTGAAATTTTTAATAAAAAATAATGTTAAATCACTTAGTCTTTCTTTGGCCATTGAACACAAGAAATATCCTGGAAATTGAATGAGATTTACATCAATAGTTTCACTAGCAGGATTTGAAAATATCACATTTTGTCAAAATATTAAATTGTTGGATATTTTCAGTTATTATAATTTTCAACAATAAATGTTGTAACTTAGTAACCATATTTTACTTTCACTCTTCAAATCTCTCATAGTGAGAAGTATAGCTATCCCTCTTATAACACTGTAGTTACATTCTGAAAAAGTGCTGTGTTATGTGAATCCGTGCTATATGAAACAAAGGACTAATGCAAAACATGAGGTTAGGTTCCAGAAGTTAGCAAAAGTGTAGTTCTTTTTATCATTAAGAGAAATACGTTTGTTAAAACAATCAATAATTAACTAACAACCACAATTAAAAGTATTGTATGACACATTAATATTAATTTTAGTTAAACAAGGATATTTTCTTTTTACAAAGTATTGTCATTATCTGAGTTTTTTTGTTGATCTTGATCAGAAATATCAGCAAGATCTTAATTTTTTTAAAATTTTTATCATAATTTTTTATGGATGACAAATTAAAATAAAACAAAATGAAAATTTTGTTTGTGACTGGAGGGTCAGCATAACTTTGCCTTGTCAGGACTGACACCACTGTGTCTCATTCGACATGGAATGGTGAGTTTATTTTGGGTTTGAAAGTAGGTCACACAAGCAGCCATGTGTGCAGGCAATCAGATTTCAGGTGGAGGATGGTGAGACAGTGCAACAGAAGTAGTGCACTCAGACTCTATGGTTAACAACAAATAAGCATTTATTTGAAAGGAAAAGGTTACATGATACATATATCATAATATCAGATTAACTGACCTATCTAATGGAGATGGTCACGAGAGAGTGAGTTTACAATTGTTGATAAGTCAATAAATACCTGGAATTGATGGTGTTCACAAGAGGATGTTCCTGGATTAAGGTTTTGTTGTGATTAGAGCCTTAAAGTTGTCTCATTAAGGATTGTTTAGGAAAGTTCTGGATCAGGATTGTTTGGGAAAGTTTGTTTTCAAAGGCATAGTTGACCGAGGGTAGAATGAAATATCCAAAGTAAAGTAGGATTGGGCACTCACACAAGAATTTGGCAATGATTTTTACTCCTTGAGGAACAGACAATGGCTGACTCATTTGGCTGTCAATTCTGATATTTAAAATCAGTAACAGACAGCTGAAAGGTCAACAAATCACGGGAACGCATCGTGTTCACCATCAAGAAAATGTAAATCAAGATGTTCTCAGGTAGTAAAGGATAGTCAACAATGTTAGTTGTCAAAATAGGTATGATGAAATTGAAAAAAGATTTTCGTTACAGTTTGAGTTCTCACATGTTAAACAAAAATTTCTTCTGTAGGATTGTGTTTGTTCAATCGAGTACAGAGAGATTTTTTCCACAATGTGTGTTCAAATATGGAATTGTTTGAGTTGGAAACTGTTCGAATATCGAGATACTGCTGTATTTCTTTTGTCATTTTTATGAATGAAGTAATCATTCATAAGTAAGTAATAGCTATGGTTAAAAAATGTTTAATTACACTTTCCTAAAAATGTTTAAATAAACTTTACTAAATATGAAGATTAATCTATAAAAAGAAAACACAATGACAATCCTAATGGCTAAAGTCTGAAAACTATGATGACACCTAGTTGATAAGAAAGTTAGTGTAATTTTTTTATTCCTTGTCCTATCAGTTTTCATTAAAGTAAACCTGACAAAAGGCACAAAACAAATTGAAAATTTCAATATTCTAAAATCCATGGGCAAATTTGAGACATGCATGCATGCTTACTTGAATAAAAAAAAAAATATTGAATAATGAAGTTCACACTTAAAAATTGTAAAATTGTATGGAGATTTCCAACCAAAATAGTGTTAGAGCAAAATTGTTGTAGAAGTATCGTGTTGTACAAGGGATGCCCATCTTTTCTATTAAATCATTAAGAAATCAAATACAGATTACTATAAAATGACTTTTATATTAAAAAAATGTAAATGTACCTATATAAAAATAGAATGCTTATATTATACTGTAAAGAACAGTAAGGAAATAAATAAGTTCAAATTTATACAAATTTCAAACAGTTGATACCAGTGCCAAGTGCTCTGCTATGCATTCTAATATACCAACAAATCTAATGTACTTGTACATCCAGTTCATACAGCTGTGGAAAGTTAATGTATTCAGACAGCAATAAATGTATTTTTGAAAAACATTTTATCATATTTACAGTTTTTTGTGATCACATTTCTAAATATATTTATTTATGACTCTATTACAGTTACAGAAGATCTGCATACAACACATCAATCACAGTCAATATTACCATGTAATCAGTGTTTTAACAGTTAAATTTCATGTCAATATGATAAGAAATGGAACTTTCCAGATATCATCACAATAAAATATGAAGGGTATTTTTTAAATAAGGTCCATTTTTTTGATAAGAAGAAAAATACTGTAAATATAAAATATATTGTTAAAATATATTTTTTCCCATATTCTACATACTTTTATCTACTTTTCTACATAATTTCAATTTTTGTTCAAACGTTTGTCATACCCTCAAAAATTTTTTAAATTATGACTTCAAAGAAATCTGCCGTCTACCGCCGGAAGACATTAGGGGTTGCTTGTCTTGTATGGCATGGAGGAGTTTTCTCAAGGTTACACAATAAGCATCAGAATTGATTGTTGTGCCTCTTGACTTAGAATCCACTAACAAAGTCCCTTTCCTGTCCCAAAAGACAGTTACCATGATCTTTCTTGCTAAAATCGAATAACAGATCGTATCTTACAGTCAGTGGGTGACTCAGTTTTCTTAAACATTATAAACTTCTACAGCTCAGCACATGGACAGATGATACAGCTGCAAATGGCATCTAAACACACGCAAAGCATACTGAAAGCAGATGCTTGTGCACACTGCTGCAATCGCGCACCATTCTCATTCACAAACGGACTTATTTAAAAAATAGCCCTTGTATCTATATGTGTTTTCCAGCATAGCAGATGACTCTGCTTAAACTTAGCTTTATAGGAAACCATCTGCTGGACATCTTTCACTGTTTGTTGTAGTTCAAAGTGGCTTACTGTCAAACCATTCCAAAACCAAAATTAAACACAATGGTACACATTCATCCCACTAATTCAGTGGGAGAAATGTGTACCATGTCTGTTTTGATGATGTAATACATACAAACCTCCATACAGAATGAGGAGTAAACAATGCAAATGAAACTGCATTAAGTCATCTTTGTATTTGATTCAAATACACATACACTCTAGTTTTGTACACTAGGGAAGTCTAATAAAAAAAGGTGTACATCAGAATTGAGAAATCTGCTTATTGTGATTAATGTATTATGAAAAATAAAGTGATTCACAATGATTATAAATGTTTTGATTTTGTTTTAGGCTGTTTTGAGTTATAAGTCAATGTCAATAAGCACATGCTTAATATTTAAAATGTTAGAATAGTCAACATTGATTTTATTTTGAATACAGTTTATAAATCTTTTATTGTCAATTTAGACATAATTGTCATAAAATTTTTAATAATCCAAAGTATGGACTTTTATATTATGAATCAAAGAAATTTTCATTTATTTTAAAAAGTTATATTATAGAAACCAAAATTTTTTTCAAACATATATTTTATAGAAATCAAATTTGCTATTTCAGTTTGAAAGGAATCTTATAATTTCATCTTTTTTCTTTTCTCTTATTAGAAAAGAAATTGATCTTCAGTGAAGCAAACTTTCTTGGGAATGATTTTTATACATGTAACCAATTAAAATATTTTTAAAATAAGTTAAAGAAAATTGGTCCTATATTTTTGCTTCTAAAAATATAAAGTGAGAAAGATTTTTTTTGCTGTTTCAATTTGCCAGTGAATATAAACATAATATCAAAATGTTTTGATATTTCTGAACTATTCTTGATTTTAGATATATGACATCAGAAAATAAATTAATCTTAATAATAATAATTTAAAATTTGAAAATAGTTCACAATGTGTGAGTTTATCTAAAGTGGTTATCTGGCACTGATTTATTATTGAACAGGGTAAGACCACAGCTCATTCAAAAATCTGTACACATCATGAATACAGTATTTTTTCCATGAAATTAAAATAAGACTGTCTTAGAATTTTCCTAGATTCCATTAAATTTCAATGAAAGTAATCTGAGGTTTTTATGATTGTCTATGGTATTCTAATATTTTGGATATGAATTTGATCTCTAATCCTGAAATGAAATAATTATCCAACCAACATAAGCTGTTTTTTTAATTCTTAAAAATACTAAATATTATAACTATTTTACAATGATATTGTTCTATTGCTGATATCTAATTGATTTAAAAGTTTTTCATCAGTTTTATGTTATAATAGTTTTCTCTTTCTTTAAAATTAATAAGAATATTTGAAAACTTTTCATTTTTTAATCTGAATTATTAAAGTTTTTTCTTGTAATATTTAGTTATGCATTTAGTCTTGCAACTAGAAACTTAAAATTATAAGAATTCATTTGTATATGAAAAGAATTAGAATACAGGATGTCCCATAAAAACCTGATAATTTTAAAACCTTATAACTAAGAAAATAATCATCTTATGTCGTTGTAATTTTGCAAGAAGACAGTTTAACTTATAACTTTTTGTAGTAATGCATTGCTGAAAACACACATTATCCTTGCAAACACAAGTGCCACAATTAACAAAAAATGAGGAATCCATTCAGTAGAAAGCAAAGTGCATTATCTGGTTGTTCAACAGGACACTATAAGACTATAAGACACAACTTGTGTGATCAAGAAATAGTATTTTGAACTGTTTTTTTACAATTTGAAGAAACTGGTACTGTTTTGAGAAAACCAGGAAACAGGAAAGATCCTGGCAAAGTGGAAAAAGAAATCAAGTATGTGCAGTGATGGACCATAGCCTGGGAAAACCCCTAAGGTAATTATCACTAAAAATAAGTATTCTCTGTTCAACATATCAGAGGATTGTAAGAAAACACTTAGGGCTGTATCCCTATCAGATTCAGTGAGTTCAAGCTCTGTAAGATGTAAAAATCTCAATCTTTGTTTGAAAATTGTGAATTGCCTGCAAAACAAACCCATCTACTTGCATCACTGTGTGCCCACCCTTTCACTGCATTCCATGTCAGTGGTAAGGTGAATGTTCACAATACCATCATTTGGGGTGCACAAAATCTACATGCATTTTATGAATTTACCATATCACATATTACATGTATCTACATGCATTTTACCATATCTGGTATCATTGGGTGATGGAGCGCTTCTTCTTTGCTGAAGAAACTGTCTGGTAGGATGCATATAGGGACATGTTGGAAAATTATGTGCTCCCCAGTTAGACAAGTAAATTGATGGACTGGTTTTCAACAACATAGGACATCACCACACTGATCCCTTGTTATCGTTTAACAGGGTGAAATTCGGTAGGCAAGGAGTCCTATAAACTGATCATCAAATTCCCACGTAATTGAGATTCCCAGATCTCATATTATCCAACTTCAATCTGTGTGTGTACATTAAAAGGATTGTTTATAGATGATGGCTGACATATGATGATGATGATTTAAAAGAGAAAATCATGGATACAATTCATTTAGAAATGCTGGAAATTATATGGAATTCAATCTCAGCTTGATATGAATTTTGTGTAGCAAACAGGTGTCATGTTGAAGTCTAAATAAGAGCTTTGTAAAATTTCATTCAAATTGGACAGCTACTTTTTAGTTAAAAGGTTTTAAAATGCATCAAGTTTTTTATGGTACGCCTGGTATATTTGTGATTCAAGTATCTTCCTTTATTTACTTTAAATTTTTTTTAATGAGAAATATAACAATATGATTATAAAACTGACTTAATAAATGTACATTATTCTGGTTTGTGAAATTTCAGTTTAAATGGCTAGAGCTTAAAATATTTGTTGTTGGTCAAAAATTTGAAACATTGATACCCTTAGTGATTCAGTATTTTATTTTTAACCTATAATTACTAACACATTGAAACTTGGAAGTTCAGTTTATTATTTATAACATTAGTTCCATCAAAAATAAGTCTTTGTTAGTTACTTTTTGATATTTTTAAACATTAAAAATTTTTGTACATTTAAAAACTCAAATTAAAAATCTAAAATGTATATGTTAAAAATAAAACATTTTAGAATGTTTTATTGGTTAAAATGTTTTAAAATATATCAAGCCAACTCAGTTGATTTGTGATAGGACAAAATATTGTCAACCCTAAATCAATCATATTTATATACAAACTATTAATTGTTTAATTAAACCTATCCAATTGTTTGAAAGAATTTTTGTCTTGTAATTTTCAAATTAAACAAAATTCAAAAATATAGAAACCATTCTTTAAAGATTTCCTTATTTGTAAATTTTATTTCTATAAATATATTTTTACTTTATTTTTATATTTTTATGGTAATATTCTAATAATAATTTTAATATATTTAATGGACCTTATTGAGTTTTATTTAATTATTTGTAAAAAAAAAAAGATAAATAGAAAAAAAAATAAGTAATTAAATTAGATGCAAGAAATGATCTGAAATTTTTTAGTAATGGGTGTATTTTTTTATGCATTGAAGAAACATTATCAGTTATTTTGGCATATGGCAAAACAAAATATATACACTATATATATTTTTTTAATGGAAATGGGATTTGAGCATCTGGTTTAAAGCATTAAGGCTTTAGATTCTTTTATTGTTGATATTTCCTTTTTTGTTTCTGTAATGATTGATCTTCAATCTGATCATTAGTTTGATCAGAAGATTGACTATCAATCTGATTCACAGGTGAAGTTGAAGCTGATGATGACAATAAAGTGACTGAAGCTCCACAAGCTGTCCCTGCGAAGTTTGGAAAATTTTTCTGCCAGACATGTGAAGTTTCGCTTAATTCTGAAGTTCAGTTACAACAGGTAATCACTATTTTTGTTATCAATATTATTATGAATTTATCTTTATTACTATTTGAATTGAAATACAGTAATACCTCGACTTATGCTACCCCGACTTACGCGAACCCAGAGTTACACAATTTTCAAATCTCATCGATTTGTCTTTTGTTTGAGCACCACGCAACTCTTGATTACTCACCCCCCACGCTATTGTTCAGCTTACATGTTTGGTATGTTGCGCGGAATTAACACATAGCTACAATTTATTTTATATTATTTGTTTCTGTGTTTGTTATATCTACGGAGACTTGAGAGACTCTAGTATGTCATCTAAACAAAGTACAACTGATCAAACAACTGATCTTCTGCATCAAACAAGAAAAGAAAAACTTTATCTTTGGAATGTAAAGTTAACATTATTAAAGACTTCAATACAAAAATGAAAATTTGTGAATTGGCAAAGAAGTTTGATCTACTGGAATCGATGGTCAGAACAATTATAAAAGATAAAGAAAAAATTCTCGAAGCTGCGAAAAATGCTCAATCTTTAAATTCAAGCTTCATTCGTAAACGTCATGGTATTATTGCTGAGATGGAAACAATGTTAAAATTATGGTGTGATAATCAAGTAAATGTGAAAAATTGTATAATAATATAATTTGTTATACATATGTATTATCTAAGATTTTATTAAACATTTTTTTTCTAAATTATTGTTTTCTTTAGTCTCAGGCCCCAGTTAAAAATTATTTGTATGTATTTATATGCGAAATTATACCCCGACTTACGCGGTTATCGCTCGGTCCCACCTATCGCGTAAGTTTGGGGTATTACTGTATTTACTATAATCACTATTCAAAGAAATCATTACAATCAATAAATTTAAATCATTTAATTTTTTTGTAATAATGTTATTAATTATAAAGAAAGAATGTTAGAAAAAAATCAAATAAAAAATTTAATAGAATAAAACACACTATTAAATATATAAACATCACTAAGCCTGATGTATTAATAATAAACCAAACAATTGCCATAATTAATTGGGTTATTTCTTCTTACTATTAATAATTAGATATTAAGTAATTTGGTATTAGACATCATCTTTTATTGAAATTAATAATTATAATAATTTAATATTAATTCTTATATCAAGAATTAAATATGACTGGATAAATATTAAATTATTATAATTATTAATTTCAATAAAAGATGGTGCCTAATATCTACCTCTAATACTAAATTACTTAATATCTAATTAACCCTTTCTCAACGATGAGCTCAACATGCAGGCTTATTGGGTTTGCCAGCATACCAGATGCTGGGTTAACAGAATTTCACTCAAAAGTAGTGGATGTTAGGCCAATTCTGTTGCCAGATTAAGAATTTCACTGTATATGCTAATACATTATCAGTTACATAGCTGTATTAAATTTCTTACAAATTTTAACTTTTAATTTACTGACTTAAATAAGGTGAAGTTCTTTACACTTGGCATAAATTAGGGATGGATTGAATAGGGGTTTTTGGCTGAATACCAAATAATTATTTAGATGTTACAGAATACCAATATTCTTGCCTTTCTGGCTACTGAATACTGATTACAGCAGTGTTTCTCAACAGGGGCGATATCGGCGTTTTTCCATGTTGAGGGGGCGATTAGTGACAATTTATATTTTGGGGGCAAAAAACAATTTTCTGGGCGATATAGTAAAACATTATATTAAGAATAATTAGATATTTTATTCGTTATATCGTGCAATAATTAAACAAATAACATTATACTAGTCACTAGTCTATTTA
The DNA here is from genome assembly GCF_000671375.1 of Centruroides sculpturatus. Taxonomy (NCBI): domain Eukaryota; kingdom Metazoa; phylum Arthropoda; class Arachnida; order Scorpiones; family Buthidae; genus Centruroides; species Centruroides sculpturatus. Next base: position 406,241 of record NW_019384622.1, on the reverse strand, counting down.
ATGCAGTACGAATTTGGCATTAGTGTGAGAATACAGACGAGGGTCAAGGCCCTCTAATCGTCAGATCCTTTAGACGCTCACTTTGTCACTGGATGGCTTATTCTAACAGAATCTGAGTGGTAAAATTCTGTGTGGGGTTCAGTTGTGCATAGTCAATAAATACTAGACTAAGAAGGTCATATAATATAAAAATCAACAATTTAATCACAGAAGACCAAAATAACAACGACAAATAGTAGAATAACAAAACATAAAACATATGTCTAATCTATGACTATAATCAGGATGAGAGAGAGAGTTTACAATGGTTTTATATTACCTCATTGTTCATTCTGGAGGAGCTGGTTATAGGTAGGACTGAGCAGGATGCTGGATGTCACCATGGGATGTCCAGTAGGAAGAGCAGCCGGAGGAGTTGTATGTGGCATGTTCTATCAGAGATGAACTGCCCCGAGTGTATGGAAACCTCCCCTTTTATTACTGAATATTTCCCAATTCCCCTTCTTAGAAATGCATCATCTGAGACGAGATGTGTCGTCGTGATATTCGGACAGGTGGTTTGAAAAATTTAAGATAAGAGGTGGAGGAAGGAAGCATTTCTCATTTCTCAATAAAGATTGTGTTATAGAGCATGTTTTCAGGATGTTGAAGCTTTGTAACCTTTTTTTGGTTTAAAACTTTAATAGAATTTTTAAACAAATTTAGCTTAATGTATATTAATATAGAGTGCAAATTATGCAAATTAGATAGGTATCCATCCAGATTCTCATATTAGCCTTGGCCCTCGGCATCAGAATTTTGTAGTGAAGGGGGCGATACTACATAGTGGTTTTATTGAAGGGAGTGACGATTCGTCAGAGGTTGAGAAACACTGGATTACACTGTTCTGCAAAAAATTTATTTCTGCTCTTGTCAAACATTTTTACTGACTTTTATAATTTCAGTGGGGCTGAATCTGAATCTGGAAACAGAATTGGCCTAACACCCACCACTTTTGAGAGAAATGAAGTTATTGAAGGAAAACATTTTCTGTTCAGATATCATATTTATTGCTTACATACATTGATAATTGACTTATTAGATACAAATAAATTTGTCAATTACTTCTTTTTCATAATTTTATACATTTAAAAATTGAAATACTTAATGACGTGTTTTTTTTCAAAGTCTCTAACTGTAGAATTCAGTGATAATCCATTAACATGATTTTTTTCCACCTTTTGCTTATTGCACTTTTCCACTTGAGAAAGAATCTGATGGAATGTTTCTCCATCTTCATCAGAAATAGCTCCTAGGTTAGAGAAAAAAAAAAATCTAAATGGAAATACATCTTGTGTAATATATTGCAACCCAGTATTTGGTAGGATGTTACTAAATTCTCCATGATCTCCTCATTTGTTAACTACATTCCCCAAAAAGTTCTCTTACATATTCTAATATGTCCCACATTGTACTCTCTATTGGATTAAGTTTTTTCTTGAAACTTTGATTCTTCAAAAGCTGTGTTACTTGGGGACCAACAAACTTTCTTTACTTTTGCATCATTCAGGCAAGAAAACTTTTGCTTCAGGTAAGCAAAGCCTTCTCTGTTTCTGTCTGTATTTTTCACAAATTTTTTCATCAAACTGAGCCTAATATGAAAAGAGGAAGTAAGAAGACTAAGGGCTGTTTCACACTATGACCGACTGATCCTATAATCAGATTGACTAGTAATAGAAGCAGTCACATTGAGTACGATTATATGTTGGTGGCTGATTCGTAAGGACCAATCGGAATGGGTGTTAGAAATTGTTTTCTAATGGGAGTTTTGCTAATTTTTAAAAATATTTTTGTAATCTACTTAGTTAAACTTTGTGGAAATTATCTTACTTCATTTATAAATTCTTCCGAAAAGTCTAAATAATACCAACTTTCCTCATTACATTGATAATGATTTTTAATATATATGTTACTGCTAAAGCTCGGAAACTCGTTAATCTGCAGATTACCTAGCTAATCTGCAGATTAACTAGCGTGATCTGTTAAAGTTGCTAAAATTGTTCTATTTCTCAAATTACCTAGGTAATGTGCAGATTATCTAGGTAATCTGCAAATTACCTACTAGGCACTCGGTAAAGTGAAAATAAGATCTTTGCTGAAACAACAGCAACGTTTCTGTACGCTTAAATTAACATAATGTTTTTTATTTAATTTTCGATATCTAAAAAATCAAGTTAATACAATCAAACAATCAGTTGATTGAATCAATCATCAATCAATTAAAAAAACTTTAATACAAAAATCAAACGGTTTAAAATATTACTACAATTAGGGAAATGAATTTGCAAAACATATGATAAAATTGTACTTACTTATTAGTGCAATCTAAAGATTGGTGACACTTTGAATTACGTAGCAATTGGTTTTTGCGACAAGCACGCCTATTTGTGGTACATTTAGATTTGCAGTCACATTTTCTGAAACCC
>NW_019384622.1:396841-400712 GCF_000671375.1 Centruroides sculpturatus | reverse complement strand
AGTCTAAAGATTGGTGACACTTTGAATTTCATAGCAATTGGTTTCTGCGACAAGCACACCTATTTGTGGTACATTTATTTGTGGCAAAGATCTTATTTTCACTTTACCGAGTGCCTAGTAGGTAATGTGCGGATTACCTAGATACTCTGCATATTATCTAGGTAATTTGAGAAATAGAACAATTTTCACAACTTTAACGGATCACGCTAGTTAATCTGCAGATTAGCTAGGTAATCTGCAGATTAATGAGTTTCGAGCTTTAGTGGTAACATATATATATATATTAGTCATTTGTGTTTCCGTATAAAATTTAAGCAGTTATGAAAGAAATAAGGTACAAGGGAAAATTTAAATAAATTAGAAATATATATAATGTAAAGTTAAGTTTGGTTGATTCGATAGTTTTGATATATTTAAAGTCTGATTGGTTGTAGTTTTGAAGCTCTCATTGGCCGTAGCTCACCAACTGCTCTGAACCAACTACAAATATTTAACTTTTTAAATCTATCCGACTGGAACAATCATTCGGTCATAGTGTGAAACAGCCCTAATTTTCTTCACCAGAGCAGGAAAAGTAATATTCTTCTGATCTTGTATACTTGCTGCTCAATTGGGCTCCACATATTTTACTAAGTAGTGACTGGTTCTTGCTTGAATCACATAAAAAACAGCAGAATTTACTGTATCCTCCTTGAAGATTTGTTAGCATATTATATAGTTTTCCAGTTTTATATTTTATTCAAACAATAATAACAAAATTTTGTATAAAAGAGAGATTTTTCTGCAAAAAAGTGTTATTTTTATAAAATAAACTGTGAGTAATAAAGATTTTGGACTTCAGATTCATAAAACAAAACACTCACTCTACAACCAATAACCTGCGTGAAATATCCAAAACTGGCAAACGTTTTCGATGCCTCTCCTGGGCTCTTCCTCAGGTTAAATTAGTTTTTTTCCATTGGATCAACTTCAGATTCATATTCAGCATCCTAAAATGCATAAAAGAAAATCACATTTTTTTTAATGAGAAGATTTTGATGCAGAACAATGTTATCAGCTGATTTATTTGGAACTGCCCAAAACAGAAGGCTTAGACTCTCAGCCTTACAAGGAGAGCCTACGGCTTTGGGGTAACGGATTTTGATGATCTTTGGTGTAGAGGTAGTACACGATGTGAGTGTCGTCAGAGGTTGAGAAACACTGGATTACACTGTTCTGCAAAAAATTTATTTCTGCTCTTGTCAAACATTTTTACTGACTTTTATAATTTCAGTGGGGCTGAATCTGAATCTGGAAACAGAATTGGCCTAACACCCACCACTTTTGAGAGAAATGAAGTTATTGAAGGAAAACATTTTCTGTTCAGATATCATATTTATTGCTTACATACATTGATAATTGACTTATTAGATACAAATAAATTTGTCAATTACTTCTTTTTCATAATTTTATACATTTAAAAATTGAAATACTTAATGACGTGTTTTTTTTCAAAGTCTCTAACTGTAGAATTCAGTGATAATCCATTAACATGATTTTTTTCCACCTTTTGCTTATTGCACTTTTCCACTTGAGAAAGAATCTGATGGAATGTTTCTCCATCTTCATCAGAAATAGCTCCTAGGTTAGAGAAAAAAAAAAATCTAAATGGAAATACATCTTGTGTAATATATTGCAACCCAGTATTTGGTAGGATGTTACTAAATTCTCCATGATCTCCTCATTTGTTAACTACATTCCCCAAAAAGTTCTCTTACATATTCTAATATGTCCCACATTGTACTCTCTATTGGATTAAGTTTTTTCTTGAAACTTTGATTCTTCAAAAGCTGTGTTACTTGGGGACCAACAAACTTTCTTTACTTTTGCATCATTCAGGCAAGAAAACTTTTGCTTCAGGTAAGCAAAGCCTTCTCTGTTTCTGTCTGTATTTTTCACAAATTTTTTCATCAAACTGAGCCTAATATGAAAAGAGGAAGTAAGAAGACTAAGGGCTGTTTCACACTATGACCGACTGATCCTATAATCAGATTGACTAGTAATAGAAGCAGTCACATTGAGTACGATTATATGTTGGTGGCTGATTCGTAAGGACCAATCGGAATGGGTGTTAGAAATTGTTTTCTAATGGGAGTTTTGCTAATTTTTAAAAATATTTTTGTAATCTACTTAGTTAAACTTTGTGGAAATTATCTTACTTCATTTATAAATTCTTCCGAAAAGTCTAAATAATACCAACTTTCCTCATTACATTGATAATGATTTTTAATATATATGTTACTGCTAAAGCTCGGAAACTCGTTAATCTGCAGATTACCTAGCTAATCTGCAGATTAACTAGNTAGAAATACGTATAATTTATATATAAAGTGCTAACAAAACTTTAAGTTCGATTTTCTCGTTTATATTTGAGTATTGCACTTTAGTATTTTACAGGTAGTACACTCACAACGTGTACTACCTCTACACCAAAGATCATCAAAATCCGTTACCCCAAAGCCGTAGGCTCTCCTTGTTAGAATAAGATAGAGGATGGCATATATTCAATAATAAGGATGATAACTTTTTAAAAAAACACAAACATACAGTACATAAAATAGCTTATATAGTATAATTATGTAACAAAAAGTAAAAGATTAAATCTTGTAATTGAGGTCTGTCCTTTTTTGGCAATTCCAGCAAGTAATATATTTAATGGTGTATGTTCAGCAAAGCTGGAAGTATTTATGATGACCCAACAAAATAGCTTACTTTCTATGAATACAGAAGTATTAATGCTTCATCATCATAATTTATCACTCTTGAATTGTAATTATTAATAAATAATAATTGTTCAAAATCATTAATTAAAGTTATATTTGTTTTGGAAAGGAAATCTCAGATATATTTAAATATCTAAGATTTTAATGTTATTTTTATTCTATTTTGTGTTTTATCGTTTTTCCCTTTGTTTTCTCTCTCTCTTTCTCCCAAACTAAAATGACATTATTTAGCCAAACTCCATAAATGTAATTGAGCAATATAGCTATATATAGCTATATATCTCAATGGTTAATGGCAAATGAGCTTTGTAAGTACTAAATTACAATTATAATTTAAACTCCTTTTGTATATTTAAAATGCATTCAAGATGACTTTATGATACAGCATTAAAATGAAAAGTTTTTGTACAGTGGTACCTCAAGATACAAAATTAATCCATTCCGAAACTGAGATCGTATCATGAAAATGTCGTAAGGTGAATCATTTTTCCCCATACGATTACATGTAAAACCAAATAATTCGTTCCAACACGAAAAGCACACTCAAATTAAAGCTAAGTAATACATTAAAAAAATAAGTTTAGTAAAGAAAACACTGAAAAATGCATTTTGTAGTTGTAAATAATAGAATAATAATAGAATAATTTGATAATAGAATAATTTGATAATAATAGAATAATAAATTGATTAAAAAAATGCAGTTTTATTTGCACTTTACCTTTGAGGATAGATGACGGTGGAGGTGTAAACTGGTGGTGGAGAAGATGGAGAAGGGAAATGATACTAAAACTTAACTTACATAACATAATGTAACAATAACTTAAAAATAACTTAGAAAATATTTTAAAAAATTAGTGTTGTTTTATATATATATTTTTAATTTTTATTCACTGCATTTTGCTTTCTTTCCTTCACTTCCACCAGCACTTTCACTGGATAGAGGTCACTTGGTAAAATATCTATCCAAAGAGGTTTGGCTTTGCCTACTTTTTAAAATGTTTCTAAAATGACTTAGGCAAATGTCATTACTCCGAGTGGCAATATGGCCAGTGTGAACCTTTTTGGGATGTTTCTTTTCAATAAAATCAGTCACTTTCTGATAATACCTC